>NW_019174336.1:2616684-2618569 GCF_002260705.1 Seriola dumerili
AGTTACTGCAGTCAGATTGACTGTAAAGTACATTACAGTACAGTAAAGTTTAGTACACTACAATACAGTAAAGCATTGTAAAATACAGTAAAGTACAATAAAGTGTAGAAAACTACAGTAAAGTACAGCACACAATGTCATTCTTCAGATTAACACTGTGTGCAGTCTGTTCCATTCACTGCTGTAAAACTATATATAAACTGAATTACTGATATCTAGAGGAACATCACTGAACCTGGTGCAAACATTCCCGTGGTTGGTGCCTCATGTGATCAGGATATAAATAAAAGAATATCGATGTGTGTGTGCGCATTTCTGCACATGTGACTGAGCCATTCTGAGAAATGAAATATTAAAGCCTTTAAAGTTAGCATTAACCCCAGAGTGGTCTCATTCAAACATCTGTGCTTAATGATTATAAGTTATCGCAGTTTATTTATCTGACATGCAGCTCATACTGTCTCTTTCTTATACCCCTCAGAGCTCTAGATAAGCTTCATTAACAGGTGTATTAACCAGCTGTCTCACAGCCTCGACCACAGGCGCTGCAGTACTTTGTGTGATGATAGATCAACCGTTGACTGTTTGATGTCCGACTCAACGGTAGTCATGTTAATATTACAGTTTTTATTATGACTTTTACACCGTCAGCAGTTCGATGATGGACAGAACAGGGATCTTTGTAATGAAGGTTTGTGGATAATATGATGTTTCCCTAAATTGTAACTGGTATTTTAAACTGAAGCTGCTGTTAACATCAGTGACGACACAACACATTCATAAAGTATTAGACTGCATTAAACACTGCACCATATAAACGCTCCTGTGCTCTGTTACACCCCCCAGACTGGTTTTTCTACCAGCTCCTGCAGAGGATCCTGACCAGTACCAGGTTCAGTACCTTGGGGTTTCCTCCAGCCTCCTTGGCGGTGTAGAGCATCTGCAGGGCGGACTCAGTCAGGGTTTTGGTCTGGTCTAAGACAGCCATCTGCTGTTGGCTGCTGAGAATCTTGGACGCTGTGCCAATGGCTGCCATGATGAGCGGCTCAAAGTAGCTGGCCATCTGAGACACCTGTTCATGAACACATCATATATAATGACAAGATCAGCACAGAGACTCTGAGTCTGAGAGGTCTGAGTCTTAGACCAGCGCCTGGTCCACAGTCAGACTGCGCCGCTGTGTGGACGACTGTCAGGTGTTTCACCTTGTGTCCCAGCTGGGAGGCCTCGGAGCGAGCAGCCACAGCTACAGGGTCAATCAGGTTACTGATCTCATGGACAGAGGCAGCCATCTGCTCATGGAGGGTCTGAAACACGCACACACACACACACACACACACACACACACACACACACACACACACACACACATGATTATTACACTCAGGTGGACACCGACACAAACAGCTGCACAGAGACTGTAACAGGCGGAGACGCTGCATTAACAACAATCATAAACATCATATCTGAGGATGGACGTTCCGGTTTTTAACTTTAAATATCTTGACACTTGAGGAAACATTAGCTGAAGAATGCCATGGGTCATGGTCGAAAGCACTGGAAAAAGTAAACCTTGAGTTTTAAAAGTAAATCTCAGATCCTCTTCAGTGAAAGGATCTGATCCAGGTGTCATCAGATGAAGACTGAGTCTAAAGGTCAGGGGAGCCAGTAAGTGACCTTTGATCTTAGATGGAAACACATTAGGGTTAGAGTTTACCTACATGTGACTATGAAATATAAGAGTCTGCATGTGTAACATCAATTTAACAACTGCATCACATTCAGGAGAAAAAATCATGAATGAAACAATTTTTTAAACAAAATTCTTTTCACACACACAAACACACACACACACACACACACACACACACACACACACACACAC
>NW_019174336.1:2618599-2757018 GCF_002260705.1 Seriola dumerili
ATAAACCTTCACCACTGCTGAATTATTAATGCTGCTGGACTTTCACATGGTTCATTTATCGCCGTTCATGATGAAATATAATCACCTCGACCTACACTTTCTACACTGCTGCTGACTGGACGGACGCGCACACGCACGCACGCACGCTCGCTCGCACGCACGCACGCAGCTGTTCTCTGCTCAGTTTACTCTGTGTCTTAATACACCTGAGCTTCAGAGTTACTGCAGTCAGATTGACTGTAAAGTACATTACAGTACAGTAAAGTTTAGTACACTACAATACAGTAAAGCATTGTAAAATACAGTAAAGTACAATAAAGTGTAGAAAACTACAGTAAAGTACAGCACACAATGTCATTCTTCAGATTAACACTGTGTGCAGTCTGTTCCATTCACTGCTGTAAAACTATATATAAACTGAATTACTGATATCTAGAGGAACATCACTGAACCTGGTGCAAACATTCCCGTGGTTGGTGCCTCATGTGATCAGGATATAAATAAAAGAATATCGATGTGTGTGTGCGCATTTCTGCACATGTGACTGAGCCATTCTGAGAAATGAAATATTAAAGTTTGATCACAGGCCTTTAAAGTTAGCATTAACTCCAGAGTGGTCTCATTCAAACATCTGTGCTTCATGATTATAAGTTATCGCAGTTTATTTATCTGACATGCAGCTCATACTGTCTCTTTCTTATACCCCTCAGAGCTCTAGATAAGCTTCATTAACAGGTGTATTAACCAGCTGTCTCACAGCCTCGACCACAGGCGCTGCAGTACTTTGTGTGATGATAGATCAACCGTTGACTGTTTGATGTCCGACTCAACGGTAGTCATGTTAATATTACAGTTTTTATTATGACTTTTACACCGTCAGCAGTTCGATGATGGACAGAACAGGGATCTTTGTAATGAAGGTTTGTGGATAATATGATGTTTCCCTAAATTGTAACTGGTATTTTAAACTGAAGCTGCTGTTAACATCAGTGACGACACAACACATTCATAAAGTATTAGACTGCATTAAACACTGCACCATATAAACGCTCCTGTGCTCTGTTACACCCCCCAGACTGGTTTTTCTACCAGCTCCTGCAGAGGATCCTGACCAGTACCAGGTTCAGTACCTTGGGGTTTCCTCCAGCCTCCTTGGCGGTGTAGAGCATCTGCAGGGCGGACTCAGTCAGGGTTTTGGTCTGGTCTAAGACAGCCATCTGCTGTTGGCTGCTGAGAATCTTGGACGCTGTGCCAATGGCTGCCATGATGAGCGGCTCAAAGTAGCTGGCCATCTGAGACACCTGTTCATGAACACATCATATATAATGACAAGATCAGCACAGAGACTCTGAGTCTGAGAGGTCTGAGTCTTAGACCAGCGCCTGGTCCATAGTCAGACTGCGCCGCTGTGTGGACGACTGTCAGGTGTTTCACCTTGTGTCCCAGCTGGGAGGCCTCGGAGCGAGCAGCCACAGCTACAGGGTCAATCAGGTTACTGATCTCATGGACAGAGGCAGCCATCTGCTCATGGAGGGTCTGAAACACGCACACACACACACACACACACATGATTATTACACTCAGGTGGACACCGACACAAACAGCTGCACAGAGACTGTAACAGGCGGAGACGCTGCATTAACAACAATCATAAACATCATATCTGAGGATGGACGTTCCGGTTTTTAACTTTAAATATCTTGACACTTGAGGAAACATTAGCTGAAGAATGCCATGGGTCATGGTCGAAAGCACTGGAAAAAGTAAACCTTGAGTTTTAAAAGTAAATCTCAGATCCTCTTCAGTGAAAGGATCTGATCCAGGTGTCATCAGATGAAGACTGAGTCTAAAGGTCAGGGGAGCCAGTAAGTGACCTTTGATCTTAGATGGAAACACATTAGGGTTAGAGTTTACCTACATGTGACTATGAAATATAAGAGTCTGCATGTGTAACATCAATTTAACAACTGCATCACATTCAGGAGAAAAAATCATGAATGAAACAATTTTTTAAACAAAATTCTTTTCAAACACACAAACCCACACACACACACACACACACACACACACACACACACACACACACCTGGTCAGAATTACTGGCACCTCTGTGTAATACGTACAGAAGTCAGAATATCGTCAGAAACAAACACAAATGAACCAGTTTTATAGAACCAGGAAATACGGAGTTTTAATAATTCAGAACCTGGTCTGTATGTGACAGTTTTCTGATGATGCTGATTTCAGCTGCTGTGGAACATGATGAAAAGATCATGATTGGAAATTCAAATTTAAGGCAAATTGAGACGAAAAACTGAAGATAAAGTGTGGAAAAAAGAAAACACAGCTTCAACCTGACACTGTGTGTGTGTAGAAAGTGTGCCAGCTGTGTGTGCGTTTACCTCCATGGAGATGTCCTCGCGGGGGGTCAGCTGCTGGCTTATAGCAGCCAGAGAAGCCTGGTCCACCTCCCTGATGCAGCCGTTCAACACCTCGATAGCATCGTCACATTCTCTCTGACCAGGAGCCTTCTCTCTGCACACGCACACACACACACACACACACACGGACGCGCGCACACGCACACAGGAGGAAGAGGAAGAAGATGACCATATTGATTTATCAGAGTTATGACCCTATAACAAAGAGGTTCTTCAGATGAAGAAGAAGAAGAGGCTCCTCAGTGTGTTTTTGTGTTTGTGATGACGACACAGATTTCTCCTTCACACATTAACAGCAGAAGGATTCAGCCCCGCCCGCAGACTTTACCTCATGTTGGTGATGAGCTTCTTGATGGAGTCAGACACAGTCCTGGAGTGTCCCGCCAGCACAGACCACTTGGGGGGGTCTTTGGGGTTGACGGCCAGAGACCGGGCGGTCTGGATCAGACCGGTGGAGCTCTCCAGCATCGTCCTCGCCGCTGCAACAATGGGCTCCATGGCTGCATGACCCTAAGTGAGGTGGGGTCAGGGGGCGGGGGGGCAGACAGTGAACCATCAGATCACTCTCGGGTGTGACTGAACCTACCTGTCCTCTCTTCCACATAATACCACCCACAGTGTGGAGGTGAGGTCTTACCTCGGGGCTGATCTGAGCAGGGATGCTGGCGAACTCTGGGTTGGAGGCGAAGGCCGTGAGGTTGTCCACAGCTTCTATCAGAGGACCGGTAGCAGCTCTACACTTCTCTCTGTTCTCCTGGTTGAAGGCTCCGTCCAAGGCCTGCACAGAGGACACGCTACTTTAGACTCTGATGATCAGTCTGAGTGTGTGGACAAGTCTCCAAGAGAACAACCAGGAGGCTGCACCTCTGGAACAGCTGTGTTCTAACAGACCTGCTGTAGTGTGAAGTGGGACAGTCCTGGACATGGACTGATTCATTTACTAATGGAGCACCAGGTCAATAGTGACCCCCATGTCAAACACACACAATCATCGCCATGTCAGGTCTTGGTCCTGTGCTTTAAATCAGCACACACTAGTTGACACACAGGAAGCAGGGATCTTTCAGGGGCCTGTGGCTGCTGCCTGCTTGGTAATCTGACTAAACTGGTTTGTTTGGATCAACAGAAGTAAAAATATTGTTTACTTGAAATGACATTAAGGGATTTTCAGTGTGTGACCCTGCTGGACCAGGATGTACAGAGACAAGACAGAGTCAGTGAACCTCTGAATCACCTGGTTTTCTGTATTGATTGGTCATAACATGTGATCTTCATCTGAGTCAGAGGTACAGACAAACACAGTGTCTCTGATCTCTCTTCATGTCTTTATTGGATGTACCTATTAAACATTGGAAACAATCAGTGAAACTGGATTTAATAACTGGTTGAACCGCCTTTGGCTCCAATAACCTGAAACCAGTTCTTCCAGTAGCTGCCGATCAGAGAGAGTCTGGCTGTGACTCTTCTCGTGGTGTTAACCTGGACTCTGGTTTTCGGGGGGGGTTAGACTAAAGCTTCTTCAGGTGATGGGTTACTTACTACCGTGAACCAGGATTACGTGTCAGGATGCTTCAAAAGATGAGCTCGCTCTATTGTCTCACAGTGTCTCCCGCTCCCTCCCTCCCTCCCTCCCTTACAATGTCAGAATCAGAATCTATGTTGAGTTTTTCAAACCATCCCCGACTGGTCAGGAGTGAGGAGGTGTCAGGAGTCTGAACTTGTCTTTTTCAATCTCGACACATCTACTGGTGTAACAACTGACAGCACCACCATGAAGAAGGGAGGGAATCTAAAGGTGTGCTCCATTAAACCCAGTTCGACAGTTTGTCTGTTTTTCACCTCGTCTTCAAGTCTGGCATTTCATTTCACTCGACTTCACTGACGATGAATTTCAGAGGACCACAAACCTTGATGGACTTGACCAGGTTGGCGGTGGTGTTGGCCACTTCTTTGGCGGACTGAACAAACTGCCTCTTGGCCACAGGGTTGGGGGTTTTGGAGGAGGCCAGGCGACAGGCGTTACACAGAGCAGAGGTGTGTTTGGCCACAATGGTGGCTGCAGAGAGCACCTGAGCAGAGGAGGAGAGGAGCGGAGCACCGCGGTCAGTCGAGGACGGTTTCAACCACACGAAGAAGAGTCATTAGCATGATGATGCACGTACCTGAGACTGTGTGCAGGCCGGGTCCACCAGGTTCTGGCAGGCCATCTGAATGGACTGATTAGCCCGTGCAAACTGAGCGGGGTCCACCAGGCCCTTCTGACCCGCTGAGCTGTTGGGGTCTGACACTCCCACCAGGTAGGCCGCCTGAGAGCAGATCACAGGTCAGTTTACAGCCCGCAACATGTGTTTGACAGACCACAGCAACAATAAAGTCATGACTGTACCTGTGCAGCTGCTTCAGTCAGACCACACAGAGCTTTGGAGCCGGCGCTGACTGAGTCACCAAACTCTGGCAGATTGGAGTTCTTGGCATTGTGGGAAATTCCAGCCATGGACTCACCGAGGACCTGAAACAGGAAGTGAGAGGTTCACGCAGGAGTTTGGTGTAGTTTGGAGAACGTCTTCATGGTCTGTTGATGTTTGTAAAGACAATAAGTCATTGAGCACTGAACTGAGACAGGAACATCGCCATGACAGCAGGAGGGAACAAACCTCAGAGTCATCATCCTGTTCACTAAAGTCCTAAGCAGACACTTCCAGAGTTCATACAAAACTCTCCTTCTTATTTTTTTTTCTTATTATTATTTTCTTCTTTTTCTTCTTCTTCTTCTTATTATGATTTCATTATTCTCTTTTCTGAGATTCTGAAGCTGTGAACAGCTGATTGTATCTTTAATGTCAAACATGTCATATTTGTCAGAGTTTTGTTATCACTGACAAAACTTTAGCATCATATCAAAAGACTCCCAGCTCTTCTTAAAGCTGACAAACTGCTGTTCATGTTCACAGTGGCTGAAGGACAAAGATGGACAGAAGAGGTTAAATCTTCAACAGACGCCTGAAGGGAGAATTCCTGCTCCTCCTGCTCCTGTAGCAGCTCTGACTGTCAGATAAAGTGTAAAGACATGTGGAGACATGATGACAGGTGGAGCAGTGTGTTCTACCTTAGAGTTCTCCATCACACTGTCGATGCAGTCGAAGTACGACAGCTCACTGACGGCCTCTGTTGGGTTCTCCAGCATCCCCCTCACCGACTGCACACACACACACACACACACAAACACATAAGAAATACACATATTACCTGCACATCTCAGCTGACTGTCACATGACCTGTGCTTATCCTGATTGTTATTATCAGTCATTTCCATTCTTTCTTCAGCTCCAGTTGATTTATAAAGACAGAGGACAGACGGAGTCCCTGCTCAGAGCATTTACACTCCAACAGTGCAGCTGTCACATATAAACCGGTCCAGTCAGACCTGATTAAACTGGTGACTGTAGGAAGAACCAGACTACAGAGGTGAAGATGAATCAGCAGGTTGATGGTGGTTCAGTGGTCGTTACCTCCAGCTCTCTCAGAGCGTTGTCACACTCCTTCTGACCTGGAGCCTGCTGAGTGCACATGGTGATGAGCTGGTTGATGCTGTCCGTCACCGCCCTGTGGACACACGGACACAGACGTAAAGGTCAGAATGGAAGTGAAAAAAGACAGAAGAAGAAGAGAGACACAGAGAAACCGTTCTCACCGAGCGGCGGCTGCCAGCTGGTTCTTCAGGTTGGGGGAGCTGGGGTCAGTGGACAGGGCTTTGGCTGCCAGCAGCAGCTTACTGGACGACATGGAGATGGTCTTAAGGTTGGAGACCACCTGTGTCTGGTCCTCTTTAGACTGGAGGGGGAGGAGGGAGAAGTTTACAGTCTCTGGACCAGAGAACAGCTGCTCAAAGACATTGAAATAAAACTGACACACACTCACACACACTGTAGCTCATATTAACCCAGTCCTACAAACCAAAAACACTCAGTAACACTACAGCACCAAATATGGATTAATCTGCCGAAAATAGTGTTTGAGGAAACGACTGAGTCTCTTTTAAAAATGAAAAATATAAAGTTTAAAGATTTACATCTTCAGGAGGAACCAAAGAGCTGAGAACCACCGACAGAGGATTGATGATTATAGTATCTAATATATATGGTCAAGTGAATTTTGAAAATTCATGGTGACATAAAGGAACTTTTATTCTGAAAGTTTACAAAATTATTTTATAAATGTATATTCTCATTAACACTGGTTTTCTCAAAGGCCTCCCTGTTGACTGGATGAGGTGTCAGTTAAACAAAACAGCAGCATTGTTGTTTATGTGTGTGTGTGTGTGTGTGTGTGTGTGTGTGTGTGTGTGTGTGTGTGTGTGTGCGTGCGTGTGCGTGTGCGTGTGCGCGTGCGCTCTCTCATCGTTCTGACCTGGGATGTTCCCGCCATATCAACACCGGCATCCAGGAAGTTGCTGAAGTCCTGTCCAAACTTGCTGGTGGCCCTGGCCAGGTCCTGGGTGGTCCCTCTGGATGCCTGGACCACCTCATTGGCTGACTGGTTCAGACCGGCCGCCGTCTCATTAAGGTTAGCCTGGACCTCCTGGAAGCTCCTCCCACTGGATGGGAACTACAGGAGGAAGAGGAGGATGATGATGATGATGGAGGACAGAGTCAGAGAGAGACAGGAGGAGAGATACGAACGAAACTGGAGGTGGTTGTTATGACAACACCATCACCTGTTCTCCGGTGTCAATCATGAGAGGCTGTTTCTGACTAAAGACAAACTACAGTGGAAATATAAACATATAAACTGGACTATAAGATTTCAATAAATATTGATTTATATGGAATTAAATTAATTTATATTAAATAGTTTACTCGTTTAGCTTCACACATTACTGAGGTAAACTGATCTCAGTTTCCTTCGGCTCAGAGTCCCAGAGTCTTCAGCCTGACACCCACAGAAACAGGGACAAACATCATTCATCTCAGTCCCACATGAAGGGATGTGATGATGTGTTCTGTCTCACAGACAGGTACAGGTGTACTCACAGAGTCAGACAGGAGCGTCTTGCTGGCTTCACCCACAGTGCGGATGGCATTGTCCACATCCCTCTGACCAGGGAGGCAGTTCACACATCTGTTCAGGGCCTGAGCCACCGCCTTAGCCACCTACACACACACACAGACACAGACACAGACTTGAGTCAAACACTCGTGTCTCTGCAGGTTGATTTCCATCATGACTGAATCATTGTGTCATCACTGAACAGATACAGAATCTGTGCCGGACCTGGGCCAGCCTCTGCTGACTCTCTGCATCGCCAGGCTTAGCGATGGCCCTCTTGGTCTCTTCGATCAGGTTGGCTGACTTGTCCATGACGTCACCGGCACAGTCCAGCATGGCGTTACGAGCTGGTGAGTCGTCCGTGGTGGCGGCGACGCCCCTGGCGGCTGAGGCCAAGGACTTCAGAGCCTGGGCCACATCTCTGGCTGCCATACCTGGATCAACAGGAGAGAAGTGCGGTGTGACACTGTTCAGATATTACAACTGTTGCTATGATGACCCATGTAATATGTAATAAACAACCAAAAAAACAAACGCAGACAAAACATACATCTGAAATGATCAGACACAGTAAAACATGTTTCATCCTGTTTCTAACTCTGTGTCTACACATGATGCATTCAGGTGCAGCAGCAGAGTTGGTCACCTTTGTTTTTGAACACTGAGCTCAACACACATCCCTGTAGTGATCAGTGTTAAACAGACTTCAGGTCGTGTTCACAGGTGTGTAGCTCAGCTGTTAAAGAAACAGCACCTCTGTTCTGACAGATACGAGTCAATGATGCTGAAATGCAGCATGTCATTTCTTTCAGTGATGTAATTGGTGGTTTTCTTATTCAGACTAAAGCATCAGCCAATCACGGAACTGCCACTGCCTTGTCTGAATGAAGATGAAATGAGCTGTGGTAACGTCTCATTATAATGAGCTGAGGGTTGGAATTAGCAGTAGTTTTGAGCACATTAGTTCTTCATGTGATTGGACCTGTCGCAGACACTCAGCTTGTACATGTTTGGTTCTTTGTGTTATTGGTTTAACAGGAGCTAAAATGTATTTTATTGTTTCTAATTTTAATTATTTTACTTCCTGTGGTCAGAGTGGTTGAGGCTTCTTTCACACTTTAATATCTGAGGTTTGTGAATCTCTCTGTTGAACAGTGACTCTCTCAGGATGTGAGGAGGTGAGTGTTCCTGTTGAACCCACCGGTATAGTTCTCGTTGCCCTGCGTGGCCTCACTCAGCAGCTGAGCGATGGCTGAGCTCACAGCCTTGGTGCTGGTCCCCAGGTCCTGAGAGCATTTCTCCAGCTGAGGAGGAGATACACTGATCAACTCAAACTGTGAGGAATACTGAGACGTTGTGTGTGTCTCTGTGTCTCTGTCTGTTAATTCAGTATCTTTACTGGCATGAACAAGAAGACATGTTGTTGCCAAAGAAGCAGTTTAAAGAATATTAAAATAGATTTAGATTTTCATATAATAAAATAAAATACAGTATCATTTAATACAATACAACACAATTTTATACATTTATTTACATACAATCATGTAACATCATATACATGTGTAGTGTGGACGTTGTGAGTCTGTCTCTGTGTCTCACCGTCTCTCCTGGCAGTGGTCTCAGTCGTCCCTCCTCCGCTGAGGCCTTGGCCTCCTGGATGTCCTTCTCCAGACCTCTGACCATTGACAGAGCGTTGTCGATCTCCAGTGGACCACACGCCTCTTGAGCCTGCACACACACACACACACACACACACACAAGTCAGAAACACAAACACCTGATGTAGTCTGTCGCTGTCTCTTATTGAAGGTGAGTCCTCATGATCCAGGCTGTTTAACAGACGTACCTTCTGTGAGGCGGTGCGGAGCTCAGCCAGAGCGCTGGCCAGGTTCTTAGCACACTGACTGAGCTGCATCGCTGAGGCCTGGTCACTGATGGTGGGAACAGTGGCCTTAGAGGCTGTGACCATCTTAGCTCCAGGCTGGAGGAGGAGGAGAGGAAGAGAGGAGGAGACAAACTCTGAGTCGTGGATTTGATTTAAAGAACAGACTGAGGCTGTGGCTGTTAGAGGACAGAGTCTAAATATCTTATGTTTCCTGAAAGTGGAACTAAAGTTAACAGGTCATTCAAATTCATCCTTGAACCATGAACATCTACATGTACAAGTCAAAGCCATTAATTCTGAACACTTTTTCAGTTCCTCTCACAAACACAGACACAGATTCCAGGTTGTTTAACAGCTGAATAAAGATGAGCGTGCAGAGACTTGAGACCTGAGTTTGGTGACATCACCACAATGACTAAATGACACAAGTCTAAAACAGTCGGAAGCTACATCCATCACGGTTGTATCATTACTGTTCTGTGACTGTGCTGCTGTACTACTACAGAGGGTTCAGCTGTATTGATGAGGATGTGTAGATGTGTTCCCTGGTCCCTGGTGGACTGACAGACCTGCAGGAAGTTCTGACTGGCACTGATGAGGGCCAGCTGAGCACTGGGGCTGTCAGGCTGAGACTGGCTCCCTCTGACTCCCTGGACCAGCTGAGGGATCTGCTCTGCTACCACCTGAGGACACACACACACACACACACACACACACACACACACACACACACACACACACACATTACATTAACCCACATTAATAAATGTAATAGTTGACTATTCATCTCATTAAGTCTCACTAGAATTAAACCGTGTGTTATCATCAGGTAGAAGTGAAACAGACAGATGATAAAGTGAAGCCTCTGTGTGTGTGTTGTAGGGGCTCAGGTGAGCAGACAGGTGCAGATGGTGGGTGTTTACCTTGCAGCTCTGCACCAGTTGCTGCTGTGCAGCCTGGTTCCTGTTGGAGGAGGCAGCGTGCTGAGCAGCAGCTATGGTCTGAGTGGCTGCCGCCGCCGCCTGTTTGGCTGCGTTCTGACAGGAAACAGGAAACACGTGTCAACACTGGGCATGTGTACAACCAGTAATAGACATCATGCAAGTTATTCAAGCAGCACAACATTAGCAGATAACAGCAGAACAGTCATAGAGAGACTTGTTTAGAGCTGCCGTCTCATGTCTCATGTGGTCTAACCTACATTCACTCAGTAAGACAGCAAGCTGTCACCTGATCCACCTACAGGAACAGCTGGTGAACATGTGGAAACACAGGCTGCAGGTTGAGACAGGTGAGTTTTATGTCAGACCACAAGAAGAGGATTTAATCTGAAATATATCCAAACCAGTCAGATCCATGTTGTTCATTTCCAAAGTGTCGAAAAGGATCTAAACCTGTCACTGTGACGCTAACACTGTAGCGCAGGTGTCGATTTTTTACTTTGTCACTTCAAAAAGGCTGAAAATAGTCACAGTTAAAGTCACTATTTCCTCTCCGTGACTCATTTTAAAAGCAGCTGGTAACTCTACCTGTGAGGACCTGTTAATCAATCCCATAATTCTGTGCAGGAACGCAAATTACACAAAGGACTGTAAACATCCCTCAGGTGTCTGAGGTTCTCTCCCGTTACCTCCAGCTTGTTGACCAGACGTTTCTTGATGGCGTTCTGGGCGGCAGCGTTGGTGGCCATGCGGAGACCTTCGGCGGCTTCTCTGAGCTTCTGCTGCTGCTCCTCACTGTCGGGGTTCGCCGCTGCGCCCTGAGGACACAGAGATCATTACAGACCGAACCGAGGAGGTCTGTTCAGTGTGTTCAGTGCAGACACAGAGAGAGAGACAGACCTTCGCCGCCTCCACCATCTTGGCGGTGGCATCAGCCAGCAGCTTGGCGGCTGACAGCAGCTTGCGTGAGTTCTCCAGGTCTGACTCTCCCTCTGCGTCCATCTTGATGGCGTTGACCAGATCAGACGTGGCCTGGGCGAGGATACGAGCCTGACGCACCATCTCACCTGAGGGGGTTCATGAGAGGGAGAGTTAACAGGATCGATGTTGGATATGATCAGTCAGGTGATCATGTGTATGAGGTTGTTAATGTTGTTATTGTCTTCTGAGAATGTGATTTACATTTACAGCCGCTCACCACACACACTCTACATCACAGCGTCCTGTGACAGTTACCCCCTGCTGCTCAGGTGTCAAGAGACATCCATGGTTCATCCTCTGGACACCATGAACATCACACTTTACACAAATCAAATGTTTTTGTACTGAGCTGAGGTCAGAGGTCAGAGTTCATCCTCTGAGGAGCATGACGTTAGTGAAACCAGCTGCTGTGGGAGGATGAACGGAGTCAGCTGTGAGTAAAATAATGCGATGTGTGCTTCCTGTCGTCACCCACCAGCGTCTCCCATGGAGCTGAAGATGTTCTCCGTCACGTCCAGGATGCGGTCGGTGGCTTCCCCGTGTCGTCCAATCGGATGGCCTCCACTGGCGTACTGTTTGATGTGTTGCAGCAGCTCATTGAGCGCCTGAGTGACGCCCGTGGCAGCGACGCCCACCTGTTTCAGGAGGCCCTCGTCATTGGTGGCCCCCTGCGATGCTTCCACGCAGCCTTCCACGGACTTGGCCACCAGCTTGCCGGCCTCGATCAGCTGCTCCTGACACACCGGGGAGCTGATGGTTGGAGCCACCACCTTCATGAGGGAGAAGATGGAGAGAATGAACAGAAGAATAAAAAAAAAAAAAAAACAGACTGCTCCCCTCAGCTGTCAGAACCTGTCCCAGGTAGACCACTCACCCTGGTGCAGGCCACCAGCTGAGACGTGGACAGAGCGCACTGAGTGGCAGCAGCTATCACTCGGTTCTGCTGGGCCGAGTCCTCCGTCTTCTGGGCCACGTTCTTGGCTTTGAGCACCAGAGCTGCTGCAGCGTTAGCAACAGCTTTAGCCAGCTGCATCAGCATGTCCTGTTAATGACACACACACACAGTTAGCATCATGTAGCACTGGTCACTGATCAGTCAGGGGAGAGAGATTATTTATGAAATTATTCAGAAATCATAATTAAAATCTGGGAATAATGATCTGACAGGAGGGAAGAGAAATGATTTAATCAGACGTGAGGAGGTTTTATCTCCTCACAGCTGATTCAGTCAAAGGTTCTACATCTTCTATTAGTTCAGGTTCACCACTGTGAGTCAATGAGTCAGTTAGACTCTGTTAAATCAGACGACACCCACACAAATTTCATCCCAGATAAACATGAGCAGGAGGATATATTAATACTGATCTAAACTAAATCACAGAGTGTTGTCTGAGAGGACAGGTTCAGGTTTTTAGGTCCAGTCCACTTCTGTCATGGTCATGCTGTGTAAATCCTACACTGAATGAGCTGATGGTGGCTGTGATCACTGCTCCTGTCCATACTGGCTCTAAATGATCCCCGAACCACACTGTCAGAAACGGGACAGGGTCTACAGGTCTGTGAAGACCTGATGTAGCTGATCTGAGCCGTCAGTAGTCTGAGGCGGACCAATCAAGATCCACCACTGGAGACAGTCACAGTCATTGTAACTGTGTCTGCTGCAGCTTCGTCTCAGGTGCAGGTTGACTCAGATTCAGAGCCTCAGCTCTGACAGACTCCAGGTCAGGGTCTAGACCCTCGTTTCACAGCCACAGAGAGGAGGAAGTTTTGTTCTCAGTTTCTCAAGAATCTCAACTCATCCTCTAACCCGAGAATCATAAAACTACAGTCAGAGCTCTGTCATTGATTATTGATCCATCAGAATGAAGGCCCACACAGCTGTTCCAGCTGTGGTGACATACTGCCTTTGATACTGGGTCTCACACTCTCACACACACACGCACAAGCACACACACACGATTAGAGAGTGAAGAAGAATCTATGAGAAGCTTCCACCTGCTGGTTCCCACTTCAACTGAATTATTGACAGATTATTGACAGATTATTGAAAGATTATTGAAAGATTGACTGTATAATATGATTTAGTGGACTGGATCATTCACTGCTGCCTTGTTGATCTGATTGGTCCTTCAGAGTGAAGCATTTGTCTTGGACGTTTGTTACCATCATCTGACAATAAGAGGAGACTGTCCGTCTGTGGCCTCTGACACATCCTGGAAACTGTCACATACAGGTGTTAATACATTGTAAATAATTGTATAAAACTGTGTTATATTGTATTGACTTATATTGTTCTGTAACAGTATTAACACATATTCTATAATTGTATTGTATTGTATGTATTTTTTAAATATTCTGTAAACTGCTTTGGCAACAACATGTTTCTGTTCATGCCAATAAAGTTTAAGTTTTAAAATTTAAATTGAACTGAACGGGATTGTTAAACAGACACCAGTCCTCATGTGCTGTGTGAGAGTAACACTCTCAGCCTCCTGTTTCAGTCCCTCAGCATCAGGGACAGACAGGAAGTAGTTTCAGTTTACCTGACCTCAACAATACACCTGACTCTGATCTGATCTTTATGAATGAGACACCAACTGTGAACAGTTAAATAAAGTTAACTTTGAAGCAGAGATCAGTGACTCATCACCAGGTCCAACCTGCGGCTGATGGGTGCTCCTGAATGAGGCTCAGTAACATCTGACATCATCACTGTCTCTATCTATCATCACTCTACATTATCACTGCACAGTAACATGAAGCTCCACCAATAAAATAAACAGTCAGAGTTCAGATGGACACACCTGGAACTGTGGATCAGTGTCAGTCTCTCCGATGTGGGACAGCAGCTCTCCACTGGCCTGGCCCACGTTTCCTGCAGCCTGCAGCAGGTTCTGACGAGGCTACAACCACAAGATCGACACATTAACACATCAACACATTAACAATGTGAACACCTGGCCCGTCTCCTGTATGAGTGTAGTACTGTGGTGTAGTCAGGTTGTGTACCTCTGTGTTTGCAGGCTGAGCCGTCTTCAGCATGTCGGACACGGCACAGGCCAGGTTCTTAGCGGCCCCCAGCAGCTGCTGCCCGTTCCCTCCTTCATCCTCCATCAGCGCCGCAAGCAGCTTCACACCCTTCGACATCTCCGTCAGGTTGGAGGAGATGGTGGTGACGGCACAGCCCACCGCCGTGTAGTCCGTCTCTGCTGGGTCACCTGACCAACAGGTAGACAGGTAACTGTGTTAGACTGCTCACGAGCATTATTACGATGATGATTATGATTATTATGATTGCAGATAAAACAGGGAGGATGAATTAAAACTTAAATGTTAAAATACATGTAAAATCACAGGATGAATAATGTTATTCTAATATTATATTATTATCATCAGTATGTATTATTCCTATGGTTCAGAGCTGTGTGCACAAACTCCATCTCCATCACTCATCATCTGTAACCAACGTGAACTGATGCAGGGCGTCACATCCTCCACGTTTCTGTCTCCAAAACCTTTTCTAATGGATCAGAACCCAGTTATAGCAGCAGCAGCAGCTAAAGAACCAGAACCAGAACCAGAACTAGTCCCTGATCAGCAGAAGGTCAACTCTGCGGAGACACCCTGGGGTGAACTGGTGACACATCACTGGAGAAATAACCTGGTATGACTGGTGCCTCCTTATCAAAGATGCTTGATGTTGGTTTCACTTTGGAAACGTCTTTAATACACTGAATCTTGTTTTATCTGGTCCCTGACAGACAGAGATTCACCAGCTGACAAACTTCCTGTCTGCAGGTGTGATCCTCATCAGGTAACAAAGGCTGACGCGGACAGAGACATGATGCTGATGGTGAAAAGTATGCTCGCCACAAACTTGCTCCACACACACTCCACCTCTTCGCCTTCACCTTTACTGAAGGTGAACTTGATCAACAGTGAACCGACCTCTTAACTGTTCTCCTGCTTAATGTCTGAGCAGAGAACATGAATACGAACACATGAGGGTCTGAGCTGATCCTACCTGCTGTGAGGTTGACCATGGAGGCCGTGCCTGCTGTGATGGCATCCACCTGGGAGTGGATCTCGTGTTTGGACTCGTCCATCTTGTTCTTGCGCCAGGCTTGAGAGGCCTGAAACACAGAGACGACCCTCAGGTCACACAGACGTAGAGAGGACAGATCAGTACTCACAGGTATCCATGTGGACTCTGAATAAAGGGGGGCAGGCTCACAGCATCTGTTCCCAGTGGGGGCAGAGTATCAAAGTCATCCAGGGAGGCCTGGGCAGCCTGGACCGCCTGCATACTGGAGTTGATGGTTCCAGTCAGCGCCTGTTGTGCTGAAGTCTGTGGACACACAAAGACACAGTCACTAACACAACTCACTGTGTTACAGTTTATACTGTTTATAAATGATCAGCATCAGTTCAGACTTGTCTCTGTTTTATACAGTAACTGTATAATATAAATATATATAAATAATATAAACAGTGACTGTATTTAACTTTGTTACTGTCAATAAACCAACATGTGTCAGTCCTCTCTGTGTCTCTGTCTGAGGCTCATCAAAAACAAAACCTGTCCTCTCAGAGACAACACAGGTTTTTATGATGTATTAGTAAACTGGACCTGGTTCTTATAGGACAGACCAGAGACTCACTGTTCAGCCTCACTCTGTCAGTTCAAGTCTCTGGTGGTCTTTGTCTTACCAGTGGGGGCATGTGTCCTCGGTGCATCTGTCCACTGGTGATGTGCTGCTTGGCCTGTGGCATGGAGCCCATCTGGAAGCTCTCTGGGCCCCCGGCTCCTGAGCGCATGATGGCCGGCAGGGCCACCGAGCCCGTCTCCACCTTCCCCACTTTGTTGAACTGCTGCTGCAGCACTGTGGACCTGGAGCGATGAAGAGGAGGAAGAAGAGAAGTTACCTGGACAGAAGGTAGGCGAGCTTCTGACGGACAGGAGCGTCAGTGTGTTAGCATCTCTCTGGACAGCAGGAGGACACTGATGGATCTGAACCAAAACGAGTACTCAGTAACACAAACAAACACACACACACACACACACACTTACTTCTTGGGGGACACAGAGTCTTCCAGCATGGTTGACTCTTCATCTCCCTCCAGGCCAAAGTGGTCTTTGCTCTTTTTCTGTGAACAGGTAGTGATGACATCAGTGGTGACATCACAGGAGCAGGTGAAACACCTCTATGATAAACTGTGGTTTGTGTCCTCTAACAAGCACACGTATATTTCTTAGGACAGTTGTCAATGGACAAAGTAAACAGAGCTGCTACTGAGAGATTCTGACAACAGTCTTTACTCTGAAACATGAGCCTGTGTAACTCAGAGCGTCCTTTGTCACAAGCTGATCAATGCAGCTTCTGTATGGACCTGTACAGACACACTGTCACCTGTCCGTCTGTACGGCTGCTCCCTGTTACACAGCTGTTTCTGCTGTTAAAGTTCCTCTCCAGATGTGTTTTAAACTCTAAAAATCATCATGATTCATAATTTTTAACATGGTTTTCACACATAAAAACTGGGTCTGAAGCTCTTCTTACTTCCTGATTGAGAAATCTGGATCAGGCCTTGTCAGACCCAGACTCAGATGAGGAGTCTGTTGAGACCAGAACCAGAGACTAGCAGACGGATCAGAACGGTTAGCTTAGTTAGCATCTTTTATTTGTTTATGTTGTTTGTTAGCTTGTAACCAGCAGTGGCTGACACAGTGTTAGTGGTTATGCTAATGCTAACTCTCTCTCTGTCTGTCTGCCCTCTGACAAGGTTTCAGGTTTATTTAGCCCCCCCCCCCCACTAGTTGACAGGTTGGTTCCTTGGGTTTGTGACAAATATGAATAAAACATGTCACCACAGTGTATGATGTAGGTTTCATATGAGTGTTACCTTCTTTAGGATGATGTCGATGTAACCGGCGATCAGCTGAGCGATCTGCTCCCCCTCAGTGGTCTGCACAGAGTAGTACCCGTCCTGGTAGTCTCCAAAGTCCTGACGGCAGAACACAGATCATGTGATGGAGCTACAGTCCACTTCATAACCAAGAGGAGCAAGTTCCCCTCAGACCAGCAGGGTGACACAGACCCAGTTAACACTCACACACCAAACCACATTCAACACAACTTCATTTATTCATTTTCTGGGATGAGATAGATAGATAGATAAAATGGATATGGTGTAACTATATCTCAGGTGTGTCTCCAGGCGGTTTTGGTGGGTCAGTCTGAGATGAATTTTATTCTCTGTCCTGATTCACATAAACACAGAGGACCTGGCCCTTTTTAGAGTCCAAGTCATTTTCTCAGACTGCCGGAGAGCTCCGATACCCTGACCCTCCCCCTCAGGACCAGTGACACCAAGAACCTACCAGGGTGAAGCTCTTGGGTGAGGCCGCCCAGCGCTTGATGTTGGTCAGGTTCCACTCCTGGATCACCTCCTTGGTCTTCTCGTCCACCCTCATCACGCTCTCTTTGGTGATGCCCAGCAGACGAGGCACCAGCTTGTTCTTTCCCTTCATTTTCTCCTGCAGGAGGTTAAAGAAACAGTTCAGCTGTGATCATCCTGAACCCTGTTTACACGTCACTACAGGTGCATATTATATCCACACTCATACAGCAGCTTCATATGAACAGAAGATTATCACTCAGAGGATTAGACTCAACCGGATTATATCTAAAGAAAAAGAAAAATACATCAGCTATTGGACTGATATTACATGCTCACAACACAAACAGAAACATATTTGGCCTTAAACAGACAGTATACTGTGGCAGATGACCCGACCACAGTAACTGATAAGAACCTGAGCAAGACACTGACAATATACAGAGTGAGTGAGCACAGTCTGTCTGTAGAGAAGGGCAGACACAGGCAGACCTGGCTGCCCAGAGAGGACAGGCTGTGCCGTTACTGTGACTTCCTGACACACTGTCAAAAATACACAAACATCAGGGAGGAATTCTTCGAAAACAGACAGGGAGAAATGAGCCATCATTCTGGGGGGAAAAGAAAGAATGTGCAGTGTTGGCTGCTAAATGTATCACTTCCTGTCACAAGAGAAGACAGCTGTTTATAGAAATATAGAAACCAGATGTATTTATTTGTTAACTGCTGTATGTTTATGTGTGCGTACATATATATATATATATATATATGTACATACATACATATATACATATACATACATATACACACACACACACACATATATATATATATATATACATATATATATATATATATATAGGTATATGTGTATATGTACATAATTATTGCTTTTTTTCTGTTTCTTTATTTCACTATCAATTTAGTCTATTAACAATCATATTGTATTTTATCATATTAATATTGTTAATGACATTTTTTTGTTAATAATTTAATTCCATTGAATGATTGTTATTGTGCTTTGGCAACACATTGAAGATGTCATGGCAATAAAGCCTGCTGAATTGAACTGAATATGAACAGATGTTTCATCACCATCATGGTTCTGGTTAAAGAAATAAACAAAATGACTGTTCAACAGTTCTGATGGTCTGTCTGGGCCATGAGTGATAACACTGATCTACGTAGGACCTGACAGAGACCGTCTGTGGTCTGGTAAACTGAGCTGCTGACAACACTCATCAGAAGCTCCGTGTGTGATGTTTACATGTGTTCTTATCTACAAAGCTTCCCCTGTTAAACCTCTACAGCTCTGTGATCCACAAGCAGAGCTGCTGAGAGTTAACCCTCTCCTCACCTTGACCAGGAAGAAGGAGACTCCGTAGGTCTTCAGAGACCGGGCCAGCTTCACGTAGCTGACTTTGGCCTCGATCTCGGTCATGTTCTGACAGTTTTTATGAGCCTGCAGAGACACAAGAAGCAGTCAGAGATCAGATCCACTCACAGGAGCAGGAAGTAACAACACAAGTCTTCTCTCTTTGATATGTCCCATGATTCAGGGACGTCTGTCGGGACACTTACTGTTTTCTCTTGTAAAGTAAATCCTGTTTCCACTAAGTTCCTCTAGACCAGCACCACACCTCAGAGCTCCCTCTCTGCTGATGTTTGATTTCGATATTAAGAGTGCCGTCATGTAACTGAACTAAGTGAACATTATATGACTGTTGTTCATGTAGCCAGGACTACTGAGGATCAGATCAGTGATCAGGGTGGTGGACTGTCCTGTACCTACACAGAGTCCAGTTCTCACCTGGAAGATCTTCTTCTCTCCTTTGTGCTTGATGTACTCTTTGGGCAGGAACTCCTTCAGACTGAGGAGAAACAGTTCAGCTCAGATCAAACATGTTCAAACACACACGTCACATGATCACGTTAAACAGAGAGTGTGAAGGTGGTTCTCACTCCAAGAATCCAGGCTTGTGTTTGGACTCGTTGTGGTCTCCAAACTGGATCTGACACTGGTACCCTGCAAACTCACAGGCCTTGTCGAAGGAGACGGGATGAGAGCCGTTCAGGATGTCATCACGGGCCTGTGCACGCGCACACACACACACACACACACAACTCTCAGTTAACTCTTGCCTACAGCTACAAAGACTGTGTTCAGAACCGCCTACAAATGTAGCGGTTAGCACATTATCAAGTTTTAAATAGCTCGCTAGCTTCCAGTATGTAAATGCGATGTGGACTGGAACCAGGAGCCTCCACCTCGTAGCCCACCATCGTATTTTGAAGAGCCGCAATGCATCATGGGGCAGTTCAGTATGTCCAGTATGCTCACAGCACATACTCAGAAATTCTTGCCAATCTAGTATACATCCAGGTATTCACATACGATGCAGTTGGTACGCACTATACTCATTTGATGTCACACTTAGTATGAATAGTCCGTTAGAAGGAGGTTCCAAACACAGGCAAACTAACAATCACTCCAAGTTTTCCAAGTTTCATTCATGTGTGTTTATCATGTTCCTACTGATCAGCTGCAGTGACCCCAACCAGAATAACCAGGAGAGTCCACCTTGAGCCAGCACTAAGTCTGTAAACCTGCTCATACAGGTGTGTTACCTGTGCGTCTTCATGCAGACCTGAGGTCTCCTCAGTCTCTGATATCACAGTTTATTCTCATGTATTAACTTTAGCTTTTATCTGGTGAAAAACCACAGAAGAAGAACTCTTGCTTGTCTGAGTCCTCCTGCAACTTCTATGTGAAAAACCACAGAAGAAGAACTCTTGCTTGTCTGAGTCCTCCTGCAACTAGAAGTTTCTAAAGTGGGAGATCTGAGAGCAGAAACAGGAGAAGTTCAGCTCATTACCTCTGAACTACAGGGTCTGACTTCTCAGGTCTATGACGGTGTGTACGTACCTGCACATAGAGCAGGTTGAGCTGGACGGGGTCTCTGGAGTCCACGTTCTGGTCTGAGTAGAAGAACTTTCTCCTCAGCAGCAACATCTCTGTCTCCTCCACACCCTGCTCCCTCAGCGTCCTGCCGTGGTCCAACCAGTTCACTGAGGACAGACCAGACAACAGACTTAGGACCGACAGGGACTCGGTGGTCCTGGACTCTGATGATCCATCAGAGCTGCAGACTCTTTGCTCTGTGTATGTCAGGAACCTGACAGTGTACCCTGGACTGATGCTGTCAGTACAGCTGCTAATGTAGCTACACTTGCCTGGTGTTTGTGAAATGACCTCTGACCTCCCTGACAGCTCCTTCCTGTGTGTGTGTGTATGTGTGTGTGTGTGTGTGTGTGTGTGTGTGTGTGTGTGTGTGTGTGTGTGTGTGTGTGTGTGTGTGTGTGTGTGTGTGTGTGTGTTGTCATACATTCATCGTCTGTGTGCAGCTTCTGCTTCAACTTCTCCATCTTCTTGTCGTCTCTCAGCAGAGTCTTGTCTCGTTTCAGGGTCCCCATGGTCTCCTCCTTCTTCTCCTCTCCGATGTCTCTCACCAGAGAGTACTCGTCGTAGTTCGTGATGCCTGACACACAAACACACAGAGGTCACATGACACACTAACAACAGATGGACAGAGTGACATCAGGGCAGAGATCAGCCAATGAGATGATAGTATATAAGAGTGTGTGACGGAGCTGACCTATCCGAGCACAGATGGTCATCAGCATGTCACTAACGATCTTGGAGTCGTCCACCATGACGGTCTTCACTGTGCCGTCCAACATCCGGATCTTCAGAGGCCTCTGCTTCTTCTTGTACTCCAGAGTGTCCTGACAGACAGGTGGACAGGTGCGTTACAGAGCAGACAGGTGTGTTACAGACTAGACAGGTGTGTTACTGATCAGCTGACCTAGGTGTGTTACAGAGGAGGCAGGTGTGTTACAGAGCAGACAGGTGTGTTACAGACTAGACAGGTGTGTTACTGATCAGCTGACCCAGGTGTGTTACAGAGGAGACAGGTGTGTTACAGACTAGAGAGGTGTGTTATAGAGCAGACAGGTGTGTTACAGAGCAGCTGACCCAGGTGTGTTACAGAACAGACAGGTGTGTTACAGAGCAGACAGGTGTGTTACAGAGGAGACAGGTGTCTTACAGACTAGATAGGTGTGTTATAGAGCAGACAGGTGTGTTACAGAGCAGCTGACCCAGGTGTGTTACAGAACAGACAGGTGTGTTACAGAGCAGACAGGTGTGTTACAGACTAGACAGGTGTCTTACAGAGCAGACAGGTGTGTTACTGATCAGCTGACCCAGGTGTGTTACAGAACAGACAGGTGTGTTACAGAGCAGACAGGTGTGTTACAGACTAGACAGGTGTCTTACAGAGCAGACAGGTGTGTTACTGATCAGCTGACCCAGGTGTGTTACAGAACAGACAGGTGTGTTACAGAGCAGACAGGTGTGTTACAGACTAGACAGGTGTCTTACAGAGCAGACAGGTGTGTTACTGATCAGCTGACCCAGGTGTGTTACAGAACAGACAGGTGTGTTACAGAGCAGACAGGTGTGTTACAGACTAGACAGGTGTCTTACAGAGCAGACAGGTGTGTTACTGATCAGCTGACCCAGGTGTGTTACAGAACAGACAGGTGTGTTACAGAGCAGACAGGTGTGTTACAGACTAGACAGGTGTCTTACAGAGCAGACAGGTGTGTTACTGATCAGCTGACCCAGGTGTGTTACAGAACAGACAGGTGTGTTACAGAGCAGACAGGTGTGTTACAGAGGAGACAGGTGTGTTACAGATTAGACAGGTGTCTTACAGACTAGACAGGTGTCTTACAGAGCAGACAGGTGTGTTACTGATCAGCTGACCCAGGTGTGTTACAGAACAGACAGGTGTGTTACAGAGCAGACAGGTGTGTTACAGAACAGAACGGTGTGTTACAGAGCAGACAGGTGTGTTACAGACTAGACAGGTGTCTTACAGAGGAGACAGGTGTGTAACATAGCAGACAGGTGTGTTACAAAGCAGACAGGTGTGTAACAGAGCAGACAGGTGTGTTACAGAGGAGACAGGTATGTTATAGAGGAGACAGGTGTGTTACAGAACAGACAGGTGTGTTACAGAGGAGACAGGTGGGTTACAGAGCAGACAGGTGGGTTACAGAGGAGACAGGTGGGTTACAGAGGAGACAGGTGTGTTACAGAGCAGACAGGTGTGTTACAGAGCAGACAGGTGTGTTACAGAGCAGACAGGTGTGTTACAGAGGAGACAGGTGTGTTACAGAGCAGACAGGTGTGTTACAGAGCAGACAGGTGTGTTACAGAGGAGACAGGTATGTTACAGAGGAGACAGGTGTTTTACAGAGGAGACAGGTGGGTTACAGAGCAGACAGGTGTGTTACAGAGGAGACAGGTGTGTTACTGATCAGCTGACCCAGGTGTGTTACAGAGCAGACAGGTGTGTTACAGAGGAGACAGGTGTGTTACAGACCAGACAGGTGTGTTACAGACCAGACGGGTGTGTTACAGAGCAGACGGGTGTGTTACAGAGCAGACGGGTGTGTTACAGACGAGAATATTCACCAAAAAAGCTTAATATCAGTTGAAGTGTTCCCTTAATTTTGAATATTGTCGTCCAGCAGCCCTTTACTTTGGAACTACATTTTTCTTCATATTCCTATGCACAAGCACCTTGTGGCGTTTACTATATTACTCTTCGGATCAGCTGTTTCAAACAGAGCTAAGCGCAGTTGTGTTTGTGTAGGAGTACGATGGGGCAACGGTTCTCAAACTGTAGTTCCAAAGTAAAGGTCTGTTTGACGGCAGATAAAGTGAAAATATTCAACAGGCGAACACTTCGACTTCGACTATTAGCTTTTTGAAAGTGGCTAAAACATGTCTTTTTCTGCTGAGCCCACCCACAGCAGCTCATCACTCAGCTTCTGTATGGGTGCTCCTGCTGCTTCTCTAAACTGAGAGCTGATCTGACACTTAATTTAGTTTAAGAGAGCTTCCTGTCTGTATCTGAGTCAGCACAGTGTTCTCGACAGGAGGAGGGCTTAGTCTCTGCAGAACCAGACACAGGTCCAGACCACACTGGGCGGTCATCCCTCCATTTCCTCAGTGTGTTTTGTGAAGTGTTCAGTGGTGTTTGAGTGAGTGCCAGAGTGACTCACCCCATTCCTCAACATGTAGTAATCCAGGGCCTTTCCCGCCTCCAGCCAGATGCCTTTCTTTGGGTCTTCGTCAGACAGAAACAGCCCGTAGTCATTGGCTGCAAAGGGACACAGACACTGAGTGAGTCACTGTGGTTCTGGACGTACATGTATATATGGACGTCCAGTCACTGTGGCGCTGCTGTCCCCAGGATGTTCATGTTAACTGGGTCAGCTGATTAGTGGGTGATCAGTAGGTTACAGGTCTCAAACTTGTCTCCTGAAGGTCACACAGGAGTAGAAACAGAGGGTTAGAGCTCTTTGTGCTTCTACATGTTAAATGACTGACAGGCTGAAACAAGCTCAGAGCTGCTGTTGAAACAGCTTACTGAGGAGCAGAGTGTTCTCACTTTACAGCTGCAGAGTCTGTGATCAACCAGACCCAGAGCGCACTTCATCTGCTGTGTCCCTCTCTGTGGCGTCGACTCTTTAATTAACTGATTCTAGTTTTGTTTTCTTTACACAGTTATTCACATGTGGACAGAATCCGTCTTCATGTTAATGCTCCTGTGTGACTGCTACATCTGCTCATCGTTTCCTCTGACATCAGAGCCACTAGTAAAAGATCCTTCGTCATTATGATCATCAACACCTGTGGGAGCCTGGAGCTGTGTTTTACAAGCTGCAGTGAAGTACTCAGCTCCATGTTGGAGAATCTGACTGAAGAACTAATCTGTGAACCAGAGACCATGAGAATAATGGTTTTCTTCGGACACTCATAGATTCTCTGATGGTCTGGACAGGGGGTCGGGTTCTGATGGAAAACAACATGTTGTCTGAGCTCATCAGAAGTCAAAGGTCTCCACAGCAGTGTTGTGAACAGAAATTGTTGGACAGAATTTTTCCCCACAGTTTAGAAGAAGATCAGACATGTTTACTGATGGTTACCCCCACCTCAAAGCAGCTCTGACGAAATATACTGGCAGCCTAAAACTCAAGAAGAACAACGTACATGTGTGTGCATGCATGTATGTGTGTGTGTGTGTGTGTGTGTGTGTGTGTGTACATGTGTGCGTGCGTGTGTGTGTGTGTGTGTGTGTGTGTGTGTGTATGTGTGTGTGCGTGTGTGTGTGTGTGTGTGTGTGTGTGTGTGTGTGCACAGGGTTCAGGGTCAGAGGAGGACTCACGTTGGCCGAGCTGCGCCTCAGGGACCCTCTCCCTGATGATGCGGCAGGCGTCGTACACCATGGTGGAGGGCTCAAACTGCATGGTCTTCACCACATTCCCCACGCCGATCTTTAGTGACAGGGCCACCATGATTGCTGCTCTGCACCTCCACCCAGCTCACACCTGCATGAAACAGTAACAGTCAGTCAAGATAGGTCAGATCTTTGTGTAGCTCAACATCACAAACTGTCAACAACAGTTCTGACACAAAGTGTTAGCAACCCTCTGAAGCAGCTGGTAGCTAACATTACTACCTCTGGACACCGCAAGGCTAGCTGTTTCCACCTTCTTCTTATTGTTGTTGTTAATGTTGTTGTCAGGTTAAAACAGTTTCTTTATTTTTCCTGCACTGTTTGTTGTAGAAACTCCATTCAAACATCAAAACGTGTGTCTCAATCGGCACATTCCAGTCTTTAAGTCACAGCGTTATGTCTTATAATTCCCGAAATATTCAACATTTTTTTGGGAAGATTTCCCATGGAAAAAATGCATCGCCTGATCTACTGATTTGGTGTCCCAGCTATTTTTCCACACGTGATGCGCGTCCCCCAGCATTAAACAGACAGAGAAAAGACCTGTTGATCTCATATTGACATCATACCAGCAATATTCTACATAAAACCGGCACCTTCCACTATAGTTGTCAATGTCTACGCTGCATTTCAATATGACGCTGACTTGAAAAATATATGAATATATTTCTAACCATTTTGCAGCTGCATGTGGAGACAGAGACATTTTAGTGACTTTCTTTTCGTCAGAAATAAATCAGAAATTAATTTAAAATGAAAAGAAATCCAACATTCCAGTAACCTGCAAACGCTATGTAAAAAGACTGAGCTGCAGCAGCAGCAGCAGCAGCAGCAGCGACGCAGCTGATGTGAACACACACGTGATTGGAGCAATTCAGCATCGTCAGCTGCCACGCCCACGCAACGCAGGCAGTTTGTTCCCGGCGTAATGTAAAATGACAGCAGAAAATCAGGAGGAATCAGGAGGATTTTTTAAATTGCTGCCCATACCACAGACAAATATTTTATATCATTGCGTTCAGCAGAGTCTCCTCTCTCAGAAAATATATAGCTTTATGTTATAACAATTATGATATTTTACTAGTAAGCCTGAGTTTGAGAGGGTTTTTAAGGTATTTCAACTGAATCTCTGTCTCACTCAGTAAAAACTAAGCATTTAAAATCACCATGCAGGGGGACACACAGATGATTTAAATCAGCTGATTAGAGACTTCTCTGATGTCTGTGGTGTTTATCAACCACTTTTGTCATCCTAGATACATTTCCAACACTAAGGAAGGACGGAAGGGTGGAAAGACAGGAGTTAGTTGCAGCTCTTTCATCTATTTTAAATGTTAGATGAAGAGGAAGTACGTGCCAGAAGTGTCTTCACTGAGGGGATTTCTGAACTCTTCTCGCGAACTCACATTTCTCAATGCAGAGTGAAGTGGAGATCAGAATGAGGAACAGCAGTTATATTTATATGCACACACGAAACCAGACGAGTGTGAGAACCTGGTACACACAGGAAGCCGAGCTACAGCACAGGCTTTTATAATCTGAAACATGATTACTGTAAATACATATTTATATCCACATGGTCAGTGCATGGATTCTCCTCCTGACCTCTGGTCTGTTGTTGTGCTTCCGTCAGCAGTTCAGTGAACACTGGTTAATACATCATGTCAGTCAGAGCAGTGAAACTCTGTACACTAATGTCATCTGACATCCCTGCACACAAGACAATCTCAGCTCAGAATCTACCCCATAATGACATCAACTCAGGAGCTGAATTTAACTACAGTTCAGTGATATTTCCATGTAATACATGCTTCCTCTTCCTCTGGACAGCTGAGGAGGCTGTCAGCACCTCTGATGTCAAATATTACAGAGAAATACAACACACGCAGCACTCATCCAGTTTCTATAGAACTAATTTATCACTGTGGAAAAGTCAACTACTGTGAAACCTGTTGAGTCCAGTGTGATGGACTGAGGACACTCAGCTTTAAGTGCATTCATTACAACCGAGGTGAACCACACCACACAGAACACACCTGCACAGGTCCTGATCATGTTACACATGTTAGTGACAGTAGAAGATCACTGAGTGAGTCCTTCTCGTTAGTCAGCTGCATCAACACTTTACTTTACCTAGTTTACCTTACTGTACTTTACTTCACTTTTCTGTACTTGACTTCAGTTTACTGCACTTTACTGTGGTTTACCATAGTTTCTTATACTTTACTGTGCTTGACTAGTCTTAAGAAGATGGAAGACGAGTCATTCTGGCTGCAGTAACTGTGACCCTCTGGTGTATTAAGACAGAGGGTGACAGATTGAATGTCACAACACAGACACCCCGAGTCTCACATCCTGCTGACACTGTGTCATTATCAGTTCCTCCTTCTTTTTCTGGCCCCCTTCCTGATGACAGGCGGATGGGACTGGAGTGTGTGCAGCAGGGGAGGGGGTCACATCTCAGGATACAGCCATCACAGTGAATGCTGGGTATTGTAGTAACAGATAAAAGAGACATCTATAAAATACGTGTCCTCCAGCCCTCTGTGAGGAGGTTTACTGACTGTCTTATATCCATTATTACACTGAACAAGGTGAAAAGTCCTGATGTCTGCTGCTCAGGTTCAGGTCACTGGTAGCACTAGTCTCACAAACATCCACCTCAGTGTGTTAACATGACAGAGGGTGAGAACAGTAAATACCTGATGTAAACCAGTGTTTGAGTGACAGCCCTCCTCCCTGTCAGATGATCAACTCTGGTTTCTTCTCCCTGCTGAAGAAAAGACACCAGGTTAGAGTCACTTTATTCACCCCGCACACACTTCACTGACACGACACACACTCTACACACACCTCAATACTACCGTCATGTCTATACAGTGTATATGAAGCTACAGCTAGCAGCTAGCTTAGCACAAAGCCCGTGCAAAGGTAACTGACTCTACTGATTAACTACTGGGTTGTTTGATCCATACAAAAGTGTGAAAACCACAAGTTGGTGTTCTCTTCAGACTCAGTAAATACACAACTGAGTATGATGTCTTATATACATATATATATATATATATGTATATATATATATATATATATATACACATATACATATACATACATACATACATACATATATATATATATATATACACACACATACATATATATACACATACATATATATACGTATACGGGCTGAACAAAATAAAAACAGGAGCTGTAGTTTGTTTTATAAAGGTAAAATGTTTCACAACAGACCATAAATGAAGCTTTGTGGTGCTACAGAGACGCCCCGGTCTATGAATCATATTCTACAGATGTAATGGAACAGACCCAACTATAATCACATCATCATAATTTTTTTCAGTGAAAGTGACCGCTCCCACTTAAATCATGACTTACATCACAATATCTCTCAAAATAATTGCAATATGAAGGAAGGATATGGCTGAAGGATAAAATATTGTGTTGACATTATCAGTTACTGTGCAGAGAATAAACTGTGTGTACATATATATGTATATATATATGTATATAAGAAAATAAAGTGAAGGTCTGATACTGTGACTAATGTGACTGTCGGAGAGGCCTTCATCATCTGTGATCTATTATTATCTATAAGCTAAACTAATTAAGTTGAGAGAGGCGTTGACACAAAGAAACAGAAGAACTCTCCTCAGCTCGTCACTGTTGTTCACACCGACTCGTTAACATTCAGTCAGTTGTACAAATAGTTGACAGGCTGCCTCTTGTCTGCTCAACATGTCTGGACTGACTTCAGCTGACTCCTCTGCTGCTGTTGCTGTTCTCATCATTCTGTCATAGATGAAATAACATCTTCATTCACTCGGTTATTTTAGTCTGGGGGGGGGGGGGGGGTTTCATGGATCTTCCTCTACTCTGGAATGACAGCGTTCTTGTGAGATCCCTGATGTCACTTCCTGTTTAAAAAGCTCTTAGTTTCCATAAAAGGACATTTCAGTCATTAGTATCCTCCCAGCTGTGATTCAGCTGGGAGCACTGGATCCTGTCTGCAGCAGCCAATGGGAGGACAGGGGAGATAAGGATCTACTCATCTGAAGCTCATTCAGCTCTGAGTGATGCAGGTGACACTAACTATTCCTGTATGATCAGAGGGTGTCTCTATTTTATTATCAAAGACATGTAGGAGCATAAACAGACACAGAGAGTGACCAGCTTCAGCCCTCCAGTCTGATCAGGATCAGCTCAGATCCTGACCAGAGTCTGGAGACACTTCCCACTCCACCCTGACTGAAAGAGGAAGTGCAGAGTCACAACAGTAATTGCTGCAGTGACTGAGAAATGAGGAAGAGACCACAGCAGCCAATCACAGTGAGTGTAACACTACAAACCAACAGAGGCTGAAAGACAAGGAGAAACATGTTCTCGTGAATTCATGTTTTATTGGAGAAAATAAAAGTGTTAATGAACGTGTAGTTACCGTAGCAGGAATAAGGACGATTAAAAGTGGTTCAGAAATGAATCAATAAGTTAAACCTTCAGTGTGTTTAACTGTGACTCATCACAGAGTCAGGTCTGTTAACGTGAATCCTTCAGATGTGAAACCAGATCAAAACTGATGTAGTACACGTGCTGACTGAATGTGCAGCTCATCACTGCTAGCTCCCATCATGCATTATGTTTGTGCTCTGACTTCTTGTTTAGTTTATCTAAATACTACTGAAATCTAGTCCATGTGACTGACCAGCTGTTGTCAGAAGTAGAACTGTCACTTCAGTTTTATTTATACAGCTCTGAATCACAGCAGAAGTCATAGTAAGTGGTCCGTACTGTATATAGTCTGTGTCCAGTCCTGTCACCCATTCACTCACATTCACACAACTTTTCTATCACACACACACACACACACACACACACACACACACACACACACTGAAGATACATCAGAGGCAATTTGTGGTTCAGTATCTCGCCCGACAACACCGACATGTGGACTGGAGGAGCAGAGAATTGAACCACCAACCTGCTGATTGGGGCTCTATTCATACTGATACATGTCCTGCATGTCAGCATGTCAGCAGGTGTAGTCCTAGACTAAGGTGTTTGGTTTTGTCATTTAGTTTGGTCACAAACTAAATGACAAAAATTAATATTATAGGCTCTAAATAAATGAGGCTTAGATCAATGGAAACAACTGTGGAGAACTGTGAATAATTCTAATGTGACTGAGTCTCTTATTTAGATAGAAGGTCTATTTATTACTGAACCACGTGACACTGCTAATTATTTTAATAACTACTTTATAAGAAAAGTGGACTAACTGAGAAACCCCATGAGTGTAACAGCTGACTCAGTGTCACATACCATCATAAAGGATGTTTTATCAAAAAGGAGCAGTGTGTGGTTCATATCCACCAAGTAGAAACACACATCTGTTCTCTCTCTGACAACATATCTCCTGGTCCAGATGATCCAGATCCCAAATATAAATCCACGACATCATGTCACAGGATAATAAACCTGCTCTCAGTCGTCTCGTTAGTCCTCTCCCAGTGCTCAGTAAATTATAACAGTTACAGTTTAATTACGGGCCACCAGCGTTCATATAGAGAAGGTTCTATCAATGAGAGCCTTTCAACACGGGGTCATGACCTGAAGGTTCCCACACTCCGTGTAATGAGGAGATGACATCGTGAGCATCCACCCATGCCTCACTTCCTGTAACCAAGCAAGTCAATATACCTGTTACATGATATGACTGAACAACACAAACAGACAGATGAACGACAGCTTTATCCCATGTGTGTTCCACGGGCCTGGTACTGTACATGACACAGACGTGGTTCACTGACTCACTGTAGCTGTCCAGTTCAGTCCAGTTCATCATGGCTTAGATCCGCTCTAGCTCTGTGTCCCACAGAGCTCAGTAACAACCTCAGCGTGTGGACAACAGACATCCAGGAGGCCTGAGTATTAATAAACTGGAATTGAGCCATCAGAGATATTAGTGAGTACAACGACATACACATGGAGCATCAATGTTAGCTCTCAGCAGCTAACATCACCAGTCCTGACAGAGGTCTCTCAGCTGACTTCAGCTCCTGTCAGTCCAGTCCAGACTTCCACTGTAGAGTGACAGCAGTCAACTGTCATCCTGAAGACACACATCCTGTCTGTCTGCAGCCGTCAGATACTGAGCATCTCATCCTCCAGGCCTCACTCTCTGTCCACCAGGAATATCACAACAACTTATCTCACTGAGCCAGAGCAACACATTTTACTGTCACAACCACAATGCTGGGCTGATAAGTCCAGCATGTGATACTGTACTCTGATACAGTCTCTATAGAAAATACCAGTCAGTTCCCTGAAGCTCCTAACAGTGCTAAAACACTACTATCATTTGTTTCTCTCACTCAAGGGACTAAGATCTAATTACTGAACTGAACCAGTTTGAGGTAAACAAGTCTCAGGTACGGTTCACAACTGAAGGTTAAAACACAACAGTTAAACTGCTTGGCTCCTGTTGGTCTGACTAAAATAGACAACAGAAATATACCTAGTGTTCTCCTGCAGTAGTGACACTGTAAAAGTGGATGTGATTAGTTAGCAGTAAGGCAACATGTCAGTGCACTGTCAGCCATGACAGGACATAGATGCTGACCTGGTGATGGTGAAACTGGAGTACAAGTCAGGACAAATCACTCTACACATCATCAACTCTCTGTTAAGTCCAACAAAGTCATGTTTTAGAAGAGAGAATAAAAGAGCACACACTTCACCATGTTTAAACACAACTGAGAGACAGAGAAACATTATAATGATTTATATTTCAGAATATTCCTAAAAAAGTTCAGTCTACAAAACCATAAGCTGATTAATCAATTAGTAATTTCACAGAAAAAAGAAGCAAAACTGCCAAAGCAGAGAAACACAGTACAGTTCAACAGTTCAATAGTCCCATGTGAATTTAAGGTTTCTCTATGTCCCTCTGTAACATGATGGTGACACCAGGTTGTTCTCAGGCCATGGCTGTGAGCTGGACACATTAATTCTTTGTCTTCAGATCTGTTTGCAGAAAAAAGGGTGAAACGACACCTGTCCTCTCTGCTCGCTACAAGCGGACGAGTGTTGACAGCAAAGCAGTAGAGTAAAAAAGCTGTGGTGAACAGTTCACGATGGGTTCACAGTGTGCACTGTGCACACTACACAGCACAAACAGCTCTTTGAAACCAAAAACCTCCACTGTCTCTATTCCCAGCTGTACTCAAGACTTCCTGTGTGATCATGACCTTAACCAGCCTGCTGCTGCTCTGCTCCCTGCAGCCCTGCTGCCTGCAGCCTGTTGCCTGCAGCCCCGCTCTCTGTAGCCCTGCTAAGCTTCTTTAAAAGTTAGATTTACTGAAACATTTTTAGCTCTCATGTTCTACTGTCCAGTTCATGCACTGACATCACAAGCTGATACATGTCAGGTAAAAGTAATGAAGAGTGCTGCTGCTGCCCTGATAATCATACAGACTGATTTAATACGTGGAGCTGTGACAATAATTATATTAATATACAATAATTGGTCAGTCATCTTCCACTCTGGCATCACTCTGACGCTACAGGAAGTGAGAGCAGACACAGGCAGTGGTCCTTATTACAGAGCTCACTACCTGACACACCTGAATCTAACTGAGCCATCTGTTCCTGCTGTTAGATCCAGCTGTGTTTACTCAGCTGTGACACTGTCTCAATGACCTGGTCTAAAACATGTGTGACATCCCCCACTTTGAATTCATTCACTGAATGTCATGATCATTTGAAAAGAGGCATGGCATTAAAGCTCCTGACATTAAGACTCAACCTCTTAAACTCCTCTCTGTTCTGAAAAAATGGCCTTAAAATGACGTGGATGTAACTCTACACTTCTGCTTCATGTAATATTATTGTAATATTAGCTCTGCCTCTGTCTCCACCCACCCCTCAGACTCAACTCTGCTCATGAAACAAACCTCAGCTTGTTTTCTGATGTGCTGCTGTTCACTACGCAGTGACAGGTGGTGATACAGAGTGTAGAGTGGAGTCAGGAGTCAGTCATGTTTGAAGCAGAAGAAGAAGAATGTGGATGTGTCAGTGTTAATGTATTTCATGTCTCTCTCTCTAACATTATAAATGTAACATGAGCTCAATTATCAAACAGCTTACAGCTAATGTCAGATAAACCTCAGCCCCGATCACCAGCTCTGACTCCTCTGATAAGCCCCGCCCCACACTTGATGTGATTAGTTCCTCAGATTTGTGACGTATGAAACTCTGTCTGAGTCTGTTTTCATTGGTTCACTGCAGCTCCAGGGAACACTCAGTCATGGTTGTGACTGATTCATTCACTGATGACATTGACACCATGTGGACGTTAACAAGGTTAAAGACTTGACTTTCACTGGAGGAGTCTCATATTTACTGTTGGCCTTTAAATCCAGTTACTGGATGAATCATCAGAACCATTCATCATCAACAAACAACATCAACACTGGACAGGCACAGCAAACACAAACAGTCAGACCTTATAGAGACGGAGGAAAGCATCCTGAACCCTGCTGCATGTTAGGAGAGCTGTCACAGAGCACAGGCTGAAGATGTCTTGTTACCACGTCTAATCACAGCAGCTCTTTAGTCTTTACATTGAAGACAGCGGAGTCATCGATGTCAGTGCATGAGGAAATGAGAGTTTCCTCAGAGCTCATCTGCTCTGCTCATCTATCTGATACCAAAACACGATCATATGGTGTGTGTAGCTGAGTCCTTCCTCCTCCACTCCTCATTATGTCAATATTGAAAGAACTGTGAGGGAGACACAGCCTTTTAACACACAGCGCCCACACTGCAGCTGTGAGTTTATTCATCATTAGTCTGAGGAGTGATGATCAAAAAAACCAAAACTCTATCAGAAAGGTCAAATGTCATTGGGTTCATTGTTAAAAAGCAGGTAAAACTAGAAAAAGTCAAACAAGCTGATCGACAGGAGAAGAAGAGAAATGAGCACAGGTAATGAAAAACGCTCTGCAGGAAGTGAAGGACACTCTGCAGGAAGTGAGGGACACTGCAGGAAGTGAGGAATGCTCATGTTCCCTTCATCCAGAGGATACTTCAGGACCAGAACTCAGGATGGATTCACCACAAGACCACAAACCCCTGGTGAAGCTCAGAGTAAGGAGACCAGCTGCAGCTCACAGCTTGTTCCAGTCCTGGAGCAAAGGAAGCCTGTGGACTGAGGACACAAAGATCAACCTCTGTCTAAATGATGGAAACAGGAGCAGCTCATGATCCACAGCCTCCACCTCATCCATCAGACATGGTGCTGGTTCTGTTCTGGCTTCAGTGACAGTCTGGTGTTTACTGATGATGTCATAGTTGATAGACGCAGCAGGATGAACACAGATGACTACAGGAGCAGTCTTCGGGTCCTGCATCAAGACTCACTGGACCACATCTCATCATTCAGCAGGATCCTGAACACACTACCAAAGCAACCACAGAGCTTCTCAGCGTGAAGAGGTGGAAGATCCTCAACGGGTCGAGCCATTCAGCTGATTTCAGTCCACCTGCTGAAGACCAGACTAAAGACAGAGACCCCACACCAACAGGAGCTGAGGGAGGCTGCGGTGAAGGTCTGAGAGAGATGTGTCTGCATATTCCCATCTCTGTGCGTAGACACAGTTTATTTGAGAGTCTACAGAGTTTATTCAGAGTTTAGGCCCCCGGTCTTCTGGTCCTCTGGTCCTCTGGTCCCTCCTGTGAATGAGGTACTGGTACGTATTTAGCAGGGCAACATGAGCCTCAGACTGTAGAGAAGCTCTGCAGCCTCCAGCCCTGCAGAGGAATTCAGCTGTACATTCCTCTGGAATACCAGCATCAGAACAGAGACGGAGACAGAGGAAAGAGAGAGAGGCTTTATTCAGCCTCAGTCACTGAGTCAGCTCCAGATCTAAATACGGCCAATCCCAGGGGAGAACAGGAATGTGAGGACAGAGAGACATCAGATAACATCTCATCTCCAATTTAAACTGGTCCCAGCGACAAGGAGAGAACCAGCTACAACAGAGCTGCTGGTATATAGTGTATATTTACACTCATTTAAATATAGCAGTGAAATAAATGGGTTATTATACTTTATATAACATTTCATTCTTTCAGACAGACAGATCATTATATTGGACAGTGGACACTTCTATATCATTAAAGCCTGAACTACTCACAGTCAGCCCGACTCATCAAACATTATATTCTACTGTGTGCAATGTTTTCTTTTTAACTTACGTGCACCAGGAGAAGCACTCCCAATTTCATTGTATTTTAAATACAATGGCAATAAAGGCTTTCTATCTACTCTATTTCTGTAACTGTTCACCCTGAACGGGGCTTGAGAGGGGCCACAAAACACACCTGACTGTGCTCACCTGTACACAAACTCTGACCCACGACTACCAACATGATGGAGACACTAAGGTGAAGCCAGACTGTAGAGATTAAACATTTAATCACTTCATCATCCATCATCCATTGATACACACACACACGCACGCACGCACGACACCACCTGTGTCATCACCAGCCGTGACAGAGAAACACCTGTGTGCTGGATGTTGGCGTTAAAAACAGTGTTTATTGTGCTGTTTAGATGCTGAGTGTGTGATGTCATCAGCTACGTGTTTATAGCCTACAGATGTTTAACAGAGACCAGGAGGTGAGCTTCAGTGTCTCTGCCTCCTCTGGTCGTCAAGACTGACAGCAGAGCTTTGAAGGCATCCATCTGAACCTCCTCCTCCACCTCCACCTCTGATCACTGTTTAACCTCAGAAACAAACAGCTGCTGCAGCCTCAGCCTCTCACACTCGTCCACGGGAACAACACGTAGATCAATGTCCCTCTGGGAATATGGAAACATGGATGAAAGCTGCAGAGTTCAGCATCTGAACAGACCTTCACATCAGCGGCTGTGTGATGCAGTGACAGCTGGATGATGAGTTATAAGACCCAGCACATACAGCGTTTACCTCTTAATTCAGCTGAGCTCATACAGAGTGATGCACCAGCGTACACGGGTTCATGCAACACAACAACCTCATATTACTGAAGTCACCTTAAGAAATTAAGAATTCTGGTTAACTTTCTCAACAGGAAACTGTTTCTACAAAACCAGGTTTTAGTCCTAGCCCTCAGTGGGCGTCCCCCATCCTCCACCACACCACCACCACCACCCCCCGTGTGAAAATGACACCTTTTTAACAGGACTTTCATCACAGCCCATTCCACAACCTCAGCCCATGTTATTACGTTGAGCACAGTTGTATCCAGATACAGAGATGTATCAGAGTTGTTCAGAGAGAGACCTCTGAGGACTGGTTCATTTCAGAAACCACCATCACCTCTGCCTGAGGCTCAGTCTGACTGTACTCTCCTATGTTGGCTCATCTGATATGGTCTGTGGTGTTTTGTGCCCTAGGAAAACCAGTGAATTTGTCACTGCTGTAACACTAGAGACCAGTTCACAGGTCCGTCTGCAGAGGGAGACGAGAAGCTTGTTTTCTACCGCTCTCTATACCACCACTGCTTTCTGTGTGGATAAATAAACCAGTAGACTCTTCAGCATGTCAATGGTGCTGACAGGTCACAATCACTCAGGATCCACATAGATCCCACAACCTACGCAAGTCTCACCTCAAACTTTAGCTTGGAAAAGAGCAGGGCCTCTTCAAGTCACTGCGAGTAAAGTCTGTTCAAACATGGAGACCACTGCCTTCTAATAAATGCATCTAATCTCACCACAGTGTGCCGCTACAGGATCCTTACATACATGTGGAGAGTCCTTGTTTATCTGACTGAACTCCCCAGGCATCTGACACAGGCTCAGGAACTGGCTCAAGTCTAAAACAAATGATTTCTTGTGCAAGGGGAGTGGCCACACATGTTGTCTTGACCATATATGGCTGAGAGAAAACACTACAGCCGCTCACTGCAGCGCACTGGAATGAAAAGCAGTTTCCTTAACTGGTGTGAGAGTGGGCCACGACACAGACACTGACACCTCTCCAACACAGCCTCCACTCCACTGCACAGCTGGATACATGTGGCAGGTGGATCTGCAGTCACTAAAACTACTCCAGGTCCCAATGAGAGACATGCTGGACTGATCGCATCCTGTCTTCACATTCTTGTTCCTGGACGTCAGTCTCTGGCCCCTCCTCCTGATGACATCACACCAGTCATGACCCGACAAGGCGCTGATTTGTTGGCTGCCAATGTGTAGTCTGTCATATCTCTCAGCCAAGTCTCAGCTAGAATCTATCACTCCAATCTCCTGGTTTACACAGTGACTGTCTTATCGCACAGAATACTGTGTAGCGGCAGGGGGCGCTGAGGGGGCTGGTAACATGCATGTATGACATCAGCCATGTGTTCAGTCTCAGTTTAAACCAACAGTCTCATCCAGGTAACTAACGTCTCTGTTTTAAGTGAAGCCTCACTGACACCAGACTTTTTCTAAACGATCAACTGCTGATAGATCAATAATCTAATATCAGAAAATACCATCAGCTGTCTGATCTATCAGACAGAGTCTAATCAGAGCTTCACCACCAATCATCATGGTAATTATAACTGTGCAGAGTAGTGACAGAGCCTGGAGTACACTGCTACATTACTGCTACATCTCTGCTACATGGTGTAGCATCACTGCTATATCACCTCTATATCACTGCTACATCCCCTCTACATCACCGCTACATCACCCCTACAATACTGCTAAATAACCTCTACATCTCTGCAACATCACCTCTACAATACTATACTGCTACATAACCTCTACATCTCTGCAACATCACCTCTACAATACTGCTACATCACCTCTACATCTCTGCTACATCACCGCTACATAACCTCTACATCTCTGCTACATCACCTCTACATCTCTGCTACATCACCGCTACATAACCTCTACAATACTGCTACATAACCTCTACATCTCTGCTACATCACCGCTATATAACCTCTACATCTCTGCTACATCACCGCTATATCACCTCTACAATACTGCTACATAACCTCTACATCTCTGCTACATCCCCTCTACATCACCACTACATCACCTCTACGTCACTGCTACATCATATTCATGAAAGAAGGTTTTCATGTGGTGCTGAGCAGCTCTAATATGTACGGGTTGCAGAGACTCAGACCTCCTGGTAAGAGTCATCATTTCAGCTGCTTAAAAAGAACAAAGTCAATAACATTACTCACTTCAGATACATAAAATAACCAACACTGTCAATCATAACGTTCAGTTGAAGGTGCAGATGATTATACATTCACTTCTTTTGACTTTTTCTTCTATCTAATTTATTCTATCAGACCATCATGCAGAATGTTTTCCGCCCCACAAACAAAATCACTGGGGAGGCTTTTCATTGTGACCAACATGGCCTTGAGAAATATCACAGAACTGAGCTAACTTCAGCTCAGTGCAGACCATATTGGGTAAAATGTCTGGTGATCATCAAACTAACTACAGAATGGTGTGTGCGTTTGCAGCCCCCCCCCCCCTGCCCGAAGTGTTGTAGTCTGTTGCTCTGATTAAATAAAGTGAATGTACAATCAGACAGTCACTGTCACCTCATCAGAATCACATCCTGAATAAGATCCTGGTGCTAATGTTCTGTCATGGTCAGTGTAGTTACAGCACGAGCTGACGGAGCTAGCAGTGTTAACTCTGCTGTCCCAGTAGAATGTAACACTGCTACAGTAGAATGTTACTGTTACAGTAGAATGATACTCTGCTACAGTAGAATGTAACTGTCACAGCAGAATGTTACTCTGTTAAAGTAGAATGTTACTGATACAGTAGAATGTCAGTCTGTTACAGTAGAATCTCTTTCACAGTAGAATGTAACTGTCACAGTAGAATCTAACTCTGTTACAGTATAATCTAACTCTGTTACAGTAGAATGTTATTCTGATACAGTAGAATCTAACTCTGATACAGTAGAATGTTACACTGTTACAGTAGAATGTAACTTTCACAGTAGAATCTATTTCACAGTAGAATCTAACTGTTACAGTAGAATGATACTCTGCTCCAGTAGAATCTAACTGTCATAGTAGAATGTTACTCTGTTAGAGTATAATGTAACTTTGCTACAGTAGAATGTAACTCTGATACAGTAGAGTCTAACTCTGTTAAAGTTGAAAGTTACTCTGATACAGTAGAATGTTAGTCTGTTACAGTAGAATATTACATTGCTACAGTAGAATGTAACTCTGTCACAGTAGAATCTCTTTCACAGTAGAATGTAACTGTTACAGTTGAATGCAACTCTGATACAGTAAAATGTAACTCTGTTAAAGTAGAATGTTACTCTGTTACAGTAGAATGTTAGTCTGTTACAGTAGAATGTCATTCTGTTACAGTAGAATGTAACTGCAACAGTAGAATCTAACTCTTACAGTAGAATGTAACTTTGCTACAGTAAAATGTTACTCTGATACAGTAGAATCTAACTTTCCCACAGTAGAATGTAACTCTGTTTAAGTAGAATGTTAGTCTGTTACAGTAGAATGTAACTGTCACAGTAGAATGTAACTCTGTTACAGTAAAATGTTACTCTGTCACAGTAGAATGTAATAATGCTACAGTAGAATTTAAATCTTTAACAGTAGAACGTAACTGTCACAGTATTAATGTAACACTGCTACAGTAGAATGTAAAAAATTGCTACAGTTGAATGTAACTCTGTCACAGTATAATGTAACTCTGTTATAGTAGAATGTAACTGCCACAGTAGAATGTAACACGGTCACAGTAGATTACACTGATGGACAGTAGACACTGGATGGAGTCAGTCACCTTTCACCTTGAGTGGCAGCATGTAGCATGTAGCTTGTAGCATGCCCTGGAGCACTGACTACAGACTGTTATCATCAGCTCGCTGGTAGTGTTCACATTCAGACCTGCCTGTTGCTGACAGCAGTTTACAGCTCAGAGTAAACGTGTCTCCGTCCACATTCCTCCGCTGTCGCACACCACATCACAGAGGTGGAGGAATCTACACCCGGAGGCTGCACTTTCTGTCTGTTTGTGTAGTAACACACCCAACACTGCTCTTTGTTAGCGGAGCAGGGACTTCTTAAAATACGGAACTCAACAAGATTACACAATTATACACACAGGCGCGCGCACACGCAGACACACACACCTCATCAAAATGCCAGACGCCCTAACTTATTGTCCGGAAACTTGAGCAGGTCTGTAGATGGAGCAGTGATAAAGCGCCAGTCCTGAACAACATCGTGTTAACTAAGTGGAGACTTTCACACACTGTTCTGTGTGTGTCTGTGTTGTGTGTCTGTGCTGCTGCTACACATTTGCAGGCCTGTGTCTCTGCTACTTTCACCAACTTTTCTGTCTCCACATCGAGGCTCTGCTGACGTCACGGCCTCGTCGCTACAATGGTGGAAACTTTTCAAACTTAGAAACTTTCATTCTGACCTGAGCGCGTCGATGATTTCCCGCCGGCGGCGCCTCGACCTCTGAAAACCACAAACGGTAGCGGTCCCTTAACCGTTCCCCGGTACAAAGCGGATTTTTTTTAGCAGGGGAAAGGCCAGTTAGCGACTTTTCCTCGGTTCCCCTCCCTATCCGCTCTGGGCTCTGCGGCTGCTTAAACTCCACCCTGGCTGGGTGCGTCGCGCGGTGCGGGGCGGTGTCCGCTGCTGTGGAGCCTGTAGTGGACTGCTGCTCTGTGGCGGGCGGGTCTTCCACTCTCCCTCTCTCTTCTTTTGTAGAGAATTCAAACACACACTTTTAAGGCATAGTTCCGTTACACAGCTCCAGTGAACATTCATGTTGAACTGTACGAAAGACAGAGGAGAGGACTCAGAAAAGAGGGTTCGGGTTTCAGGGCTTCTCTGTCCTTCTATTCAGGTAGATCTGTTCACCTCCTCCCTCTGTTTGGGGCTGCACCTTTAGGGATTCACATCTATGAATAACATCTTAGTTATTTAACAGAACGTTTCAGTGTTTCTCCCATAGTCCTCAGTTTTAACATAAACATAAAATCCTGCACAGATTCACAGTGGAAGAAAACCTGTAAAGTGTCCCTGACCCAGGAGCTGTTCTCACAATAAACGGTTTATCTAAGACATCAGTGGAGGAACAGATGTGGTTCAGGAGCTCACTTCTCTGGATTTCTCTTGAAGGAGAAAATATAAATTTCTTCTCTGAATTCTTGTAGATCACATTTTCCTGTCAGCTGATTCAGATAATACACTGTTAATAAAACACTGATAATAAACTCATTTATGAACCTTCAATACAGAGTCGGTGTCAGGGCTGAGTTAGAGAACTAAAATCTTTGAGGTGAACTCCATCACTTTATTATAGTCTCTGAATACGGTTAAGATTCGGTGTTTCCTGTGATAAACTGTGAACAACTGTTCAGTGACTGCTGCTGGTGTTTGTAGCAGGTGTTAGATATAAAAGATTATAGAGTAGAACAGCATTTAATACAGTCATATGACCTTAATCAATATTAGACTAGTTAATTAAAGTGACAGATCATCTAAACAAACAGCAACTCCAATAGTATCAGAACTAGAGATAAAACTATTGGAAGATTGATTGAGCAACAGGGTCTGTTTTGATAATTGATTCATTCTTTCAGTATTTCCTGGTCCCAGTCTGTCAAATCTGTTGTCATACATGACATTAAACTGATTATCTGAGGGGTCTGAACTGTTAGTTGACCTCTGAGAAACTGTGAGTGCCATTTTCATTATTTTTTAATATTTCATAGACTAAACATGGAATCCACTAATTCAGAAAACGACTGTCAGATAGATTAATAATGAATTATAATTGGTTGCAGCTCACTGAGCTCCAGTGTAAGATTTCAAAGTTCATTATTTTGGCACCATCCGGTGGTGGAGACAGGGAGGTGTCTGGAGAACAGCAGCAGCTCTCACTCAGTGAACCTGTTGTTATTTACTGCTTCGATTACTCAGTGATGTGTTTCCTGCTCTGACCTCTGACCTCCAGACCCTCCACAGGACTGAAGCTGTGTCCTGACTATAAGACTGTAACTGTCCTGTTCAGTCCATTCTAACTCCATCAACATGATATATGATTATAACAGTCAGACGTTCTCTTATTAACTCCCACTCAGTAACCTTTGATCGTCTGTCTAAGTCTGAACTGCCTGTAAATTTACAGTCCATGCTACTATGGTAATCAAAGGTGGACAAAGTACATAGCTCCTTTAGATCCTCCCGGTCAAATATGACTCCAATACAAGTGAAAGTTGTTCAGTCAGATTTTTACTGGAGTTAAATTACTGGAGTACTTGATCTTAAAAAATACTAAAGTATTCAAAAGTACATTATGTCAAAACATTGTTGTATTGTTCCACATTTGCAGAACATAATGACTCTGAAACAACCTACTGACTGACTGGCTGATTGACTGACTGTAGAACCTGTAGAATAAAAAGCTTGTAGGATACGATATAAATGACCATAAAAACAACTGAATCAGCCACAGGACCCACTGGCATTTTTGTATTTCTTTATTTTAGTCAGTGATGAAGTCTGGTCGTGATGAACACAGCAAACATTTCAAACTAAATGAATCTTTCTTTTAAACCTTCAAACACAGACTTCAGATTAGACTATGGTCTCTGGTGAAGAATCTTCTGCCTCATTTTTATCCAACGTTCTCATCATTGGGACACTGACAGGTTCAAACATGACTGACAGTGAGTTGGCTGTAAATGGTTTTTCTCCTGTGATGAACACAGTGTATGGTCTATCACATTTTCAGAATAAAATAAAATTCATTCACTGACTAAAAGCTGCTTCAAAGTAAGAGTACTACATGGAAATGTAGAGGAGTAAAAAGTACTATAATTGTCTTCAAGTGTAGTGGAGTAAAAGTCAGAAGTTTAGAAATAAAATAATACTCAAGTACAAGATAGAACAGTACAGTACAGATACTCAAAAAATGTACTTTAGTATAGTACTCAAGTTAATGTACTTTGTTGCTGTCCACCTTTGATACTAATATATAGTCTTATAACTGTGCTGAACCCTCAGTAATTCAGGATCAATGTCCCACATGATTTTCTAAAACCCAGACAAACTCTTCATCTCATATCTTCTGTCATTTGATTCCTATCCAGCCCAGACCGTCCTCTCCTTTTCCCATCATGTCTGCAGCAGACTTTCTGTTGGATCACCGTCTCCACGCAGCCTCAGGGTGACCCAGTAATTAGTCACCAGCTGCTTCTGACCACGATGACATTTCACCTGCTTCACCTCGGACTGAACACACTGAGGAAATCCTGAATGCTGATAAACATTCTGCGAGCTGAGTCTGCAGAACATCCAGGTCTGTAGCTCAGACTGTGCTGCTGATCCACATGCAATACTAACCTTAGTCTAAAACTTATTTCCATTAGTTTCACATTAGATTCCCTGACTCCCTTTCTTGTGAAGAACATAGCTTTAGTTTTTTCCACTGAAAACTTAAATCCATGTTTTGTTTCTCATTTTTCAACTTGATTATTGCAGTTTCTTAAAACTTCTCCACAAAGTCTCATCATGCACAGACACTGATCTGCCTCTGTCCACTGGAGTATTTACAATACATCATTTATCATAGTGGAAATAAACTAGACCTCATACACTCCCTGAGGAGTCCTGTCATTGACCTGACGGCTGACCTGTCTTCACCTTGACTGAATATTTTCCCTCCCATTCCCATTAAGACCAGTTTGATGTTATGGAACGATGAATTTCTGATTTCAGCATCAGAAAAAAACACTGAGACCATGTGACCACTCCATTTTTTACAGAAGTGACACACTGTCCTCATAAACATGAAAAGAAATCATTAGTATTATCCAGCCACACGTGTCATCTCCTGACTGTATCCAGAGTTCATCATTTACTGCTTCCCTCTTCATATCTGAATGATGCTCTGCAGCCTTCACACGGACCTGAATCCTCTCAGTCTTAGATCTGATCTCCCTTTCATCTCTTCTGTTAGAAAACTCTCTCCTTGTTCAACTTCTCATCATGTTCTTCTTTAACTGTCGGTTGTTCTTTGTTACATCCTCCCTCCTTATTCTGTTTTTGTTTAACAGCCTCAGCATATGAGACTTTCTCCTCCACCTCTTTTTCCAACACTTCACACCCCCACTCACTAATCTACTCTCCGATCCCCTCCACACTCACTGTAAAACACTTTGGCCTCCCTCCCTCCCTCTACGCACCAATCTCTTCTTCTCTTTCCTTCAGTCTCATCTCCAAACTCCTGAAACACCTTAGAGGTTTTGGTCTTTATTCTCTTCTATGTCACATCTGCCCATGTCAGTGACGCTTTGTTTATCATCTCCCGTTTTATTTTGATAGGATTTACCTTGTGTGTCTGTACTTCCTGTCTAGTTTCCCGCTCTTGTGATTGTCTGCACCACCCCGATGTGTTTCACCTGTGTCAAGTTATTTCTGCCTCACCTGTGTTTTTAGTCTCTGTGTTCCAGTTCTCTTCAGTTCTCGTGTTCCCAGCTGCTTCCTGAGTTTGGATTTTCTCGTTGTGTTCCTGCTCCATGTTGGGTTTTTTTTTTTTTTTTTTTGCAGTGTTTCCTCTGGTCTGTGAGTTTTGGTCTTCTTTACTTTCATTACACCTGCCAGCCTTCACCTGTGTCTGCATTTGTCTTCTCCACATGCACTTCACTGTTGCATCCTATTAACATCTTTCCATCTTCTCAAACTCTAATATATTTGACGTCCTCAACTTGTCCTGCAACTTTCTTTTTTCCCTTAAATCTCATCTCTACATTTCTCAGTCCTGCCCTTGTTTCCTTCTCCTCATCCTCTCTTCCCTCACGCTCTGATCCACCTCTGATTGATGCCTTTTTTTTTCCCTTTCTCTTATGACTGTTCACTTTCATGACTCACCTCCCACTCATCTCCTCTTCCCACTCACTCACCTCATCATCTTCCTCACTAACCAACCACTCACCATGAGGAGCTGCAGCTCAGGTGTAGAGACTAAGCTACCTGCTGCCCCCACCCAGGGCCGGCCTGACCCTGTATGGGGATCCAATCAGCTATTTGACAGACACATTATCCTGACAATATATTCATGACTGTGATTAAATCTGTTACATAAAGAAGATGAAGACAATCTTATGATTTCAGAGTTTTCAGAGGAACCCTGCACTTGTAAGAGTGATGTTTACCTGTGTAGCAGCGATGATGACTCCACCCTGATGTATGCAGCTGTTCATATACACTTGCTTATCATACTGAGTGGGTTTATGTTGTATGATGTTTGAGCTTCTCTGTAACCTGAGGGGTTTGAAAGGTTCTTCAGTCACGATCTGTGGGTTCTGCAGACTGACCACATTCACAGGTGGCCCTGCTAATAGGTTCTGCTGGTTCGCAGCTGAGTGGAGCTGCTCAGGCTGCCTGGGTACAGATGATGGTGTGGCTGATAAATGTTGAGGCCCATACAGTATTTATTATGTAGTTTTAAAGAGTGTAGGTGATGAGGTAAGATCTCACCTGCAGACCTGTGTGTGTGCGCTCATGATTTCATGATTTATTGATAAAAGTAATTCTACACAGACTGTGTGTGAAGTTCATTTATTCTGAATCTACACATTTACACAAAGTGTCATCAGATGAGATATCTATACAGCATAAATAATCTTACAGTTTGTACATTACCATCAACACAGGTAAAGATCATGTGACTCTGAGACGGGTCCCCCCCCACACACACACACACTCTTTACGTGTGTGTGTGTGAGAGCAGGGTCTGACCTCAGAGGAACCAGGTCTGACTGTACATTTAAAAACATCTGTACATGATTCTGTTTACAGGTCATACATGTTTGTTGTAAGGCTTCTCAACGTGGTCACCTGGACGTCAATAGTCCAGACTCCAGTGAGCCCGGCTACCAGCTGATCCAACCAGGACCAGGAGAACACCAACAGTTATCTAAGGCTGTTGTTTTCTGCCTGTTTATGTTGCTGACTGGAGCCACAGTCAAACCAGTGTCAGTGTTAAAACAGGAAGAACAACCACACTGAGAAAAACAAGAACTAGTGTGATGATAGGACCTGAACCTGGAGCTAAGCCCTTTGACTTTAAGGCTTCAGTATGAATGTGATGGACTGTGATGAGGAGCCAAAACACTGGATCACAGCCACAGCTGTGAAGCTGTGGCTGTTTGGTGAGATGAACAGAGACCAGAGTCAGACTGGAACCATCACTGAAGTCCTGAAGCAACAGTCTGATGTAGTATACGAACCTGCTCTGACCGACTCTGCACAGTCAACAGTGACTGCTGCTGCTTCACAGGCTGAAGGAAGCAGAGCCGCCGATGATCTGGATTCTCTGGTACCTCAGCTCTCCACCACGTGTGGAGTAAAACCTGCAGCAGTGCTGCATCATGGGACAAGTGAGGAACTGACATCTGTCAGTTCATACAGGAAGTAAACACACAGACGACACAGGTCATATTCACGCCTGTTTCCAGTTTGTGATTGTGATGATGAGCAGCCCCTCACCTCAGTAGAGGATGTCATGTGACATCAGGTCACTTAAACATGTGAGTCAAGTCCAAACATCCTCATCATCCTCAGAGCTTGGCTGTCAATACTGAATTGATGCATGTTGAACCTTTTAAGATGAGACACAGAAAAATCTAAACCCACTGATGTTGGTTCACTGTCTCCATGGTGATGAACTGTTACTGTATGTGTGGCAGTGAAGAAGAAAACACATTTGTTGTGGTTTGGAAAAAATTTGGCAGCAACCAATAATTAATATAATCTTCTATAATCAACTAATCATCATAATCAACATTCAAATATCCTGTTAATATCTACACTTTCTGATCCTGACGCAGACCCTGACATCACCGGTCCACACAGATTCAGTTCACCATCAGTTTAACTGAGCAGCTGCTGAGAAGCTGAAACCAGAGGATGTTTGATCACATGATGGATTCACTCTTAAACACTGACAATTAATTCATCAATAACCAGGTGAGGTCTCATCTCCTCACACTGCTATCACAAACAGTCAGAACTGATGAGGAGCAGCAGCGTCTTCCTCAGTGGGTTTAGACTTTTCTTAAAAACAGAGAAACCAACATCAGAGTAACTCAGAGCAGCTTCAGTGTTAACATGTTCCTATGGAGCAGACTGTGACTATGTCAGCTTGGCTACAGGTGGAGCATCAGCTGCTCCTGGGGTCTGTAGTCCTGTAGGAACTGATCTCCTTATAGAAAACTGAGGTATTGAACACAAACAGCAGGGTGGGGGTGTGAGCTCTGTCTCTCGCTGGGTTGCCGTGGCAGCAGTGGCAGCAGCAGCACCAGCACTCTGATACATAAACACGGTTGAGGCCCACTTCCCTTTGTTCTTTAATCAGCAGAAGGCCTGAGGCCACACTAATTATGGTCATTTCCTCTTCCTGTCTCTGGCTGCCAGCTGCCAGCAGGAAGTCTGCTCCCAAACATCTGCCTGTGCCCCTCCCAGATAAACATCTGTCCATTATACACTAATGCAAAGGGAGAACATGTAAAAAAGTAAACTTTAAATAAAGGTTAAAACAAACTGTGGTGATGGAGACAGACTGGACAGCAGGGCATCATGGGAAGGGTACAGGCAGGACAGAAGCATCTGTCCACAGGCATGACTCACTGATCCGACCTAATTTAGTTTAACATACAATGATTTTCGAGGTGACCTCTGACCTCTAGTGCTGTCTGATACCTCTCAGAGGTTAGCTAAGTGCTCTCAGTTGCTGACGGTGGCCTCGGGGCTGGAGCTGGCTGCAGGGATGCGAGGCATCTTCTTGGCTGGACTGGGGATGTGCTGAGGAGGAAAAACATAGCAGATTTATTTTTATTAGTTTAGTTTATCTAAGACAATGAGAGAGGACTCTGGTCACATAGAATAACATAGAATATTGTGATACTTGAGCTGGTGCTCAGCCTGACGAGCTCTGACAGCTCGTTAGCATTAGCATGTTGCTAGATGATTCTTGCCTTTGTGAGGATACTTTGTGCGTTAAAGTCTCTCTTACTAAAACTAAAAACAGTCCCTTCCCTGTAGCTGCCAGTTGCTCCTCCCTCAGAGCATGCTGATTGGTCCAAACCACTGAGGTTCAACCCTCAGTGAACAGCCTAGAGCCTGGAAAGATTTTCACCCACTGCTACTACCCCCTGCTGGTCATCTACTGCATGCGCAGGTGTAGGAGCTGTGTATGTCCCTCCCATCCTTATCAGATATAATGAGATATAAACATTTACTCCTCCTGTACCTCAGTGGCCGTGCTGGTGCGAACAAGTTCTGGTTCTGCCGGCAGGTTATGGCTCAGAGGTCTGCGGGCGTATTCCCTGCGGTGTTTGTCGTCCACTCGCGTCAGGTACCAGGTCCCTGGGAACAGCTCGTCCACTGAGCCTCGGGGGACATAGCTGGCTGCAGGACAGAGAGAGACAGCAATGATCAGTGACAGCAGGAAGTGAAACTGAGTATCAGGTCAGGAGTTAGAACAGTGAGAACCAGAGCAGTGTTCTTCACTGGGACAGGACTCCGGACTAGAGCAGTTTATGACGGGTTAGACTTTGATGCTCAGGCTCAGTAAAGACTCTTTATAATGTTATCCCCTAACATCCCCCTGAGCAAACACCTGGTGAAAGTGGGGAGTTAAAGCTTCCTGACAGACTGATTTACTGTCACTGTAACCCACCAATGAGAGCAGCAGGTCATACCTAGGTGGTGAGTCTCCTCCCTCAGCTTCATGTTCTCAGAGAAGACGGCAGGTGAAACCTTCGTCCTGGAGTCCAGTCGGACCTTCAGGTCACTGAGGCTGGACACCAGTTTGTCCAGACCAGATCCTGCCGCAACCAACAGAAGAACACACTACCGTTAGTTTATGTTGGACTTCCATCCACGTCACACAGCTGAGGGTAACTGAGGCCGACTCACCAGGTGTGTGGTCCTGTGTCACTCTGACAGAGTACAGCGTCGCAGCAAATCCTGAACCGTAGGAGAAAACCCCGATCCTCTGTCCTGCTATCTGTGAGGGTGTGTGTCTGTAACAGAGACAACACACACTCTGCTGACACAACACTGACACTGCTGTTTCAACAGCACCTCACTGTGTACCAGGTCATTTTACAGCTTCTAGTGACTCTGCTAAAAACCTGAGGTGTAACTTCCTCTTTAGTCAAGTAACAGTGAGCTGCAGTGATAATAAGCTGGTGGTCTAGACCCACATCAAGAACCACCATGGAAACAAGTCCAGGACTTTGTTGTGTTGTCCTTGACATTGTGCAGGTCCATGTAACTAGGGTCCTCTCTCATTGACAGATCAACTAAACTAATAAAAATAAACCTGCTGTGACTTGTCTTGCCCTGAGTGTCACATCTGTCATGGTTCAGTGTTCACTGGATTTTCATTTTAAAGCGTTTGTTCATATGTGTGTTTCTCTGCTGAGAGATGATGTTGTTGTTTTAATGACATCACTGATTCCTGAAGGGAATGACTTTGACGTCCTTGTTAATCCCCTCCCTGAATACATACAAATTTATGAATGAATAAATGAATGAATGAATGACAGTCAGACTCACTGTGCGATGAGTGAAGCCAGGCAGCCGTAGACTGAGGGGGTGTACATGTTCCCGTTCTGGTTGGAGATCAGCAGGGAGGGTTTGGTCTTCCTCTCAAACAGATCTGCACTGGCCTTCATGAAGGCCTTCTCCACATCCCGGTCAAAGTAGGTCTCCTCAGGCCGTATGTCTCTGCCATACAGACACAGACACTCGATAAACAACAGAATACCAGAAACAACAGGTTTTGTTTGTATTGCCACAGAATAACTAAGTTGTTGAGGTTTCATATCTAGTTTTGTTTTTATTTTCTCTCCGATTTTCCTGATCCACCCTGATACAGCAGAGGTCAATGAAATCTGAATTAAAAAGTCAACAGTAACATCAACAGTGTCCTGATGACTTTAATCTACAGAACATGACTGACGGTTTTCACAGGGACTACTTCTCTGCTTTAACGTAACTGAGCAGGTTTAACACGTCTGAGCTGTCAGGTCCTGACGGACCACTTCAGCTCTGTCTTTACTCTACAAGTCCACTTTCCAAAATGTGGGAGTGCTCCTTTAATGAGGAGATCCTTTATCAGGACCAGAACTGCGTCTCTGTGCAGCTGCTTTCCTCTGAGTGTACCTGAAGGCATCGAGGCCTGTGAAGGGTCCCGTCTCGGTGTTGGGGCTGGGGTGGCTCAGGAAGTCGTTCAGCATCAGTCTGGCCAACGACTTCTGCACCAGTTTACAGTATGGAGAGTGAAAGACCAGGTAACCAAAGTCCTCCAGGCTGAAGAGCTTCTCTGATCCGTCTGTTGAGAAGACGAACAAGAATGATGAGACCACAGAGACCGTTTGGTCTGAAGAACTCCTGACACACTGATCTGTCTCACTGGCACCGTTGCACAGTGCAATGAGAAACACACAACACATGTTTGTCTCCTCCCACCTCTGCACCAGGTACAAAAATACCAAAGTGACAAAGTTCATTTGAAGGTGAGGAACATACCAACACAACCTCCGCCTCTGTGTTGTCATGGAAACACATTACATATGTAGAGCTGGACATGCAGCGCTGCTTATGAATGTGTGTTTAATACCTGATGTTCTTGAAAATGAACATGTTGACACATCAGGTTAAAGGCTCATCTCATTAAACCACTTCATGGTCACTGAACTTAAGTAAACTTCTTAGCACAGCAAACAGGTAATGTCCTAAACCCTCTTAACTCATTAGACTGTTATCCATCCAGTCCCTCCACTGCACTCCCCTCATGGGTCTGACTGAGCACCTGAGGTACTCTGACCACCTGATATAAAGAAGACACATCTTAGATCTGTGTCTGCAGGTGTTTTAAAAAGGCCTCCTGATATATTTGAGCTTTACTAACATTAGGGGGGGGGTGGGCCAGGACCAATCTAAAAAGAAGATGCACATCTGTCAAAGGGGTAAACCTGTGGATGAATTGTGATAATGTATTAAGAATGTGTAGTTCACTTGGTAAATTAAGACAAATGTTTAAAAATATGGTGAAAAATAAATATAAAACTGAGATATGATTATTATCATGAATGTAGCAGAGAAGATCTTTATTTACTTTTTTCGTATTTTCTCTCTTCTGGTATTTGTATGTTTGACACACTGGAACTCCTCGTCTTGCCTCTTGTTTAGTTTCTGTTTGTAAATAGTTTGGTGTCTAATCTTAGTGGTGAAAAGTTTCTTTCTGTTTCTGCTTCTCCTCATTCCGATTTTCTCTGACCATGAATTGGCCTGTAGTGAGAGGGTTGCTGTTTCATGTAACGTTACATAGAGAGGGGCGGTGTAATAAGCTGTAGCTTCAGCCTACACCTCTTCAGCCAGTACTGATGATGACTACTGAAGGTGTCATTTAGTAGACGAGTGTGGAACACACCTATACACCTCAGGTGCTAAGTTGACCTCTGACACCTCTTCACCTAACAAGCAGCTGATCTGAGAGGAATATAAAAACAAGCCTTCATAGATCAGTCTCCACCCACCTCTCTGCCACTGAGCGTGGATCTTGTTGCGATACACAGAGTAGCAGCGGTCCAAGGCACTCAGGTAGCACTCTATCGACAGCTTCCCGTCCACCACAGGGTACTCTGACACCAGGTCTGGCTTGTAGAAGTCATATGCATGCTGCATGTGGGTCCCTCGCAGACCTGCACCAAAGCAGGTGTCAAACACATTAAACACACAGACTGAGCTGGATACATTTAAAAACATCACATAAAGGCCTGCTGTGATAAACAGAATGACTGTGATACTCTCTGGTGTTTAGAAGTAAAGTTCAACACCTCATTACAACATACTAATGTCACCAGTGCACAGTGTAAACAAGCACAGCTCTCATTGATTTCCACATGTCAACAGCAGCTGAATCCAAATCCAAACTTCAGTGACTTGGTACAACAGTTCATTCAGCAGTAAACATTCAATCAGCTGAGTGACAGTGGGCTCTTATCAATACATCGGTCACTGAAGAGTCCACAAGAGGCAAACAGTTATCAGTGAACTGACCTCGTTCAAAGGCCAGAGGAGCATTTGGTCCAATCAGCATGGCCACTGCACCAGCCCCCCCTGTAGGCCTGGCACTTCCTGTGGCGTAGACAGCAATATCCCCTGCTACCACCAAAGCATAACGTCCTGCAGAGAGGATAAGATAAACAGCAGGACTCATTTTAAAGAAATATACACACATACATTTCCTCTGTAAAACTGTATCATCAGCACAGCAGCATCAGTCTCACACAAATCTGTCCCAGCAACACACAGTCTAACACTGGTTAAAGCTGATTAAATACATGTCTCAGCTAAAAGATATAATCTGATCAGTCAGGGTGTCAATGATAAAACTGAATGAAAACTTCTCCCTAAGATTAAACTGATGCTGTCACTGCTACTGCTGAGAGGGAGCATTGTTCAGACTGACCACATCTTTTATTCAGTAGGGAAGATCCCATCTTTACATATCTACAGGGTCATTAACACTGAACTGAGTATTTATGGCTTATAGACATTACAATGGAAAAGAGTTTTATGTTCAAAACAACTGATAAAGAAAATAACTGCAGAAATAACAAGCAGATTAATCAAGAATGACAATAATAGTTAGAAAACACATCAACAACAGTGACACTGGACTGTTGACTCACCATCCCATGAGCTGGACTCCACCCAGTTGACAGCATTGAAGAGTGCAGCTGTTCCACCATAGCAGGCATTTGTGGTGTCAATGCCCTCCACATCTGTATTGCCCGAGTCCTCAAACAGCTGCATGATGACGGTTTTGACAGACTTGGACTTGTCAATGATGGTCTCAGTGCCGACCTCCAGTCGACCCACGCTGTCGTAGGACAGGCCATTTCTCTCCATCAGCCTCTGGACCACAGTCAGGCACAGAGAGTTGATGTCCTCGCGGTCAGAGCAGAAGCCCATGCGAGCTTGGCCCAGGCCCACCGTGTATTTACCAGCTGCCACGCCGTCAAACTGCTCCAGCTCGGCCTGGTCCACATACTGGGCCGGGAAGTACAGTTCCATGGCAATGATACCCACGTCTTTGGGCCATGGTCCCAAACAACTGATTGGAGCTGATCCGGGCATCCTGAACAGGCTGAGGAGTGGGTTCACATTCAGCATTGTATTAATTTGACAGATTTGTTTGTTGTTAGTGTTGGAGCACTGCAGTTTCTACATGTCCACAGTATTTAATCAAGAGCCTGTAATGTCTCCTGACTGCTAATGTTGGACTGGGGTCTGAAAAGAAGGGTGGTACAGACACACCACCTATCAAAGCTACACAGGCACAGCCGCCAGCTCTCAAACCTTTACCACTGTAATAACATTAAGTAGGTTAAAGAGCAAATTATGTAGGTTAAAGAGCACATTAAGTGGTTAAAGAGCACGTTACTTCAGTAATACCAGTCACTATTTACATCCATCCAGGATGTTAAAATAAATGCACCACCAGAGCAGCAGCAGCCATCCCAGAATAACTTTAAAAATGAGACTAGCTTTTTTTTTCCATTGGACAGCTGTTATTTATATATACGAGACTGCACTTTAATACCTATAACCAAGCTAATACCACTGGAGTCTCACAGCAACACGTTATTTAGCGTTTAACATGAAGTTTGTGTCGTTGTTCCACTGTCAGCTCAGAAATATTCAAGCTAATGTTATTTAGCTAGCTGATGTAAGGTTACAGCTATCAGACAAGGTTATAGAGAACAGTGGGCAGCTAGCATGTTAGCTAACATCGTTGCCCTAGTAATGACACTTATCGTGGTGATTGAGATATAATCATCTGTCTGCTTTACTTGACGTTAACATACAAAACAAACACATGCTTTTAGCTAACAAAAAGACAACGTGCACAAAGGAAGCTATTTGCGTTAGCTAATTAAAAAGACATACGTAGAGTCTCTTCCAAACTGAAGCTAGCTATTTACTGTGGCATCTACAGTGTAAAGTGTGGCAGCTAGCTGTTAGCTGTCACACTGGTTATTACACGTACCTACACAGCTACATACAGCTCGTGTTTGGAGACACCAGATAAAGACAGACTAAAACTGGGTGAAAGGGCAGCGGGATTTCCTGGAACTTAAGTCGTTTAGGACCGGGACTGAAATCTGTAGCCTGTTAGACTGTCATATTGGGGGGTCGGTTGTGTAAGAAAGACTAGTTTACTGCCTGAAGGAGCAACGACACCGGATTTTGACACCGAAACTAATAGTTCGCTGAATCTGATAGGTGATAACACGAAGCAACAGCATGACTTCAACCACAGTGAGTTGGCTACCCGGACCAAATAGCTGACGGACCCACTTCCTATCCAGGTCATGTAGCCAGACTTTAGCTCTGAATTTAACGTTAGCTGACAGTGTCTTCCGGTGTTTGCAGACCAGCGGTGTTAGAAAGGTGCTAGCTAACTTAGTGAAGCATGATTCAACCTCTCTGATTCAAGTTAAACACACAGACACACATTCTCTGTTGACAGAGTTGACAGTTAAAATTAGACTCTACAACACTCTTGACTTTCAGATTAAAAGCATAGTGAAAACCTCTCACCTGTGTGTGAAGTGGACAGACGCTGACAGTAACTACTCCGCTGTTGTTAGTGAGCTGCCGGCACTACTGTATTTATATATGACGATGGCAGAGCGGTGAACACCCTGGACTACAGCACCTGGTCTCCTGTCCAATAACAGCTCACACACAACATGCGGCGCTACCAAGTCCCGCAGCTTTCTGTCCAATGGGATTTAAGGAATCACAACCACGCGCCAGAGCCGCGTCAGCGGTCCAATGGCGTGACATGTACGATGTCTGGTGAGAGAGAAGGAGCCAATCAGATGGTGACATTAATTCCTGGCGCGGCAGTGGTACAGAGCAGCGTGTCCATGGCAACATGTATCCATTCACACAGTCAGTGTCTCTGCTGTCAGGTAGAAACTGTGATGAAGAACAACTTTACATAACTTTACTCACGTTAATGCAGCAGAACAACAATGTGAAAATACAGAAATGTTATCGGCTAAATGTTCTAAAATATCAAAGTAAAAGTACTTGTTCTTCAGTGCCGTGATCGTGACTTATGGTTAGGGTTGGGGTTAAGAGCTCCGGGGTGTCTTGGGCTAGAGCCTCTGCATAAAGTGACTGTCAAAGTCACAGAGCTCAGTTTGACTATCAGAAGTAAATTTAGCCCAATAATTACAGAATACAGAATGAGCTCTTTAAGACATATAATATTATGTTATGGGATTCTGATGCATTTCATGTTGTATCTGTGTAGTTTGATGTGTAACATTTTACTCCACCTGTTTACCTGACTGCTGTGGTTACTCTGCAGATCACGCACTGACTCACTGTAAATGTTTTGGTCTTATGGAAAATGAACACACTCAAACTGTGACAGCTGCACAGCTGATTGAAATGTCCATAACCTTCCTGCCCTCACACACTCACACCTGAGGCTTTTCAACAGGTTACATTTTGTCTTCATTGAGTTGACTCTAATACACATCACATTCACATTGAACACATAAGATAACATACAACAGCTTTTGTTTCAAACATTATAGTTTATTTAGTAGCCTACTTTTGTATTCACTTGATTTTTCAGTACATTAGCTTGTATTTGCTGCCGTTACATTAACTTCTGTGCAGTTACACATTAGTTTCTATAACTTGGTCTTACTCTCTATCTTTGGTTGGACCACTACACAGAACCAGACCTATAATTCAAAATGCTTTGTTGGGAATGAGCAGTCTAACAACTTAGCACCTCCGTCACTAGATCTAGCAGCTTGGAAGTGACTGCTGGTTAACATGTAGTCTTAATGTTTTAGTCACGTTTCAAACTTGTTCCGTTGTCTGTCAACAGAAATAGAAAAACATGTCAATGAGAACAGCTTGATTTTATTCCAGACTGATACCAGGTTTAGACCTGGTCTTGTTCTGAGTGACGAGTGCTGAGGGAGGGACGTCCTGTTAGACCTGAGCTAGAGATTCACCTGCTGCCCCCTGATGGTCCAGTCTGACTGAAACCCACCTAGTGAAATTTAGAAACTGACCTTTATGTGTAAAACTGGTGCCTCTTTAACAGACCACATACTCTTCAATTTACAAGTGGTAACCTTCCTTTACCTGGTGAACTGCTCACCCATTCTTTGTCCCACTCCACTGTTCACATCTGTGTGATTCTCCCTCCATCATCTTCATCTCATTTTTACAACCATTTATTTATCAGTTACAAACATTTATAACTGGTAAAAGGAGCCTTATTGTAAAGTGTAAAACACATCATTTATTAATGAGTTACTGTAAGGCTCCTTTTACCAGTTATAAATACTAATAGTAAGATTAATGAGTAGTAAGCATTAACTTGAGCCTGCATCAAAATATGAAACTTGTTATGACTTCTTTTTAATATTTATTTATGATTTATAGTGTTAACAACCACATTAATAACCAAATTATAAACCATTTATAAATCCTTTATAAGGGTAGTCTTATTGTAAAGTGGTACTGCTGGATCTGTGTAAAGGGAGAGCCGTTATCATGGTGGAGCAGATGCTGACACTGTTGTGTTACACTTCACTCCTCTGATTCCTGAACACCGTCTGTGATCTAACATCACACACTGGAGCAGCATCATGTCAGGGTTGTTTGGTTCAGTGTAAACGAGTAAAGGCGACATAACCAGGGGTCTTCTTAACGAGAATATAGTAGGGTCTTGTGAGTGTGTGGTAATCACTGATTAATGTATCTGCTCCTGTCTCCTTCATGTAGCAGCTGCACAGTCAGAGACACTGTCAGCGAGCAGTTAGGACATCACACTGACTTAAGATGAAATCAGTATTTATTGTTGTCATCTCATCAATACAATGTCTTAACTCAACAGTCCACAGTTCATTGTTCACCTCACACAATTCTTCAGTTTCAGTTTTAAACCTGAAACATGTGTGAAGGTGTTTTCTGTTGAAATGAGTTAATAAATAATTAGTATGGTCCGTGCTGAAGCACAACACAACTTTAACATACACAACATTTACAGCAAGTCAACAACCATGTTAGTGGATGTACAGAGGAGCACTGTCCATCAACTGTAAACAGAGTACACACATAAAACACATAAAAACTGAAATGAACTGTCAGGGCTTCTGTAGTCATCAGGTCAAAACACGCTTCATCAGTTCTGTCAGATTAGTTCTATACCTGTGGAGAACATTCACAGAACCACAGACTCTCACTGAACAGACTGATGAACACAAACTGAAGGAGAACCTCCTCTTTGAACAGACTGAACTAGATTAAACAGAGACGCAGGAGAAGACGTACGAACCTCGTACCGTCACTGGCAGTGCAGCGGACTGAAATAAAACATGCTCATATCTAAAAACTCTGACTGATAGAAAAATATATGGTTCTATCAATATACAATGTTGGGGGGGGGGGTGTCAGGAGACAACCTGGTGAGTCTGCTGATGCCTCTCACTGGAACTGACTCCCAGAGTTTCTCTCCCACAGCAGCAGCAGCTGACTGCCCACCTGAGGCTCCAACTCCTGTAGAGACAACAGACAGGAAACGGTTCACATGAGAGGAAAGGAAGTGCTTTACCTACAGACAAAGAAACACAAGCTGCAGTCGAAAAGTCTTTTTTCTTATGAAGGTTCAAACTGAGTGAAATGAGCTGAAGTATCTGAGCAGCATCATGATCACAGCTGCTCCACTTCTCTACATGAGGAGGAAAGGAGCTTCAGTGCTTCCTATCTTATCTCCTTCAGCAAAGGAAACACTGGAGCTTCCTTCACCAAAGCAAAGGAGATAATGCCGTCCCACAATTCCTTGCTTCAGCAACATTTAATGCAAAGCACCACTGTAGCTTCACCACAACAGACCCACGTATATGTAGAAAGAACAGAGCAGCTGTTTTATGTTTGTGACACGATCCAGAACTGATGGAAATCCTTGTCTGATCCACTGAAGCCCGAATCCATAAATATACACCAAACAGCCACAACATTAAAACAGCCCCAGTGCTCCACAGGGGACTGTTCTGGCTCCGTTCCTGTTCACCCTGTATACGGCCAACTTTAAATACAACTCTGAGTCCTGCCACATCCAGAAATACTCGGATGACACAGCTATTGTGGCGCGTATCAGTAACGGGCAGGAAGAGGAGTACAAGGATCTGACGATGGCCTTTAGTGAATGGAGCGACAGGGACTGCCTCCTTCTGAACACCTCCAAGACCAAGGAGATGGTCATGGACTTTTGGAGGTCTAGGCCCCTTCAGGCAGTCAACATTCTAGGGAAGGACATTGAGGTGGTGCACACTTATAAAAACCTAGGTGTGACAGTAAACTGGACTGGTCCCTGAACACAGATGCCACCAGATGAAGGGGCAGAGCCGGCTCTTTTTCCTCAGGAGACTCCGGTCCTTTGACGTCTGCAGTGAAATGCTGCACATGTTTTATCAGTCAGTGGTGGCCAGTGGACTCTTTTATGCTGCAGTCTGCTGGGGCAGCAGCATGTCAGACATGAACACAAGGAGACCGGACAAGCTGGTCAAAAAGGCTGGGTCTGTGCTTGGCAGGAGTCTGGACTCACTCAGGACTGTTGTGGAGAGACATGCAATGTAAGATGGAGGCCATCTTGGACAATACCAACCATCCTCTCCACAACATTCTGGCAGGACAGAGAAGCAGCTACAGAAGCAAACATCTCATCTCACTGTGCTGCAGAACAGAGAGGTTCAGGAGATCCTTTGTTCCCACTGCCATCAGGCTATACAACACCTCAGCCAAAGGAAGTGGACTAATCTAATTATTATTGTTTATTTATTATCAACTGTCATTATTATTATTATTATTATCATTATCAACACAACAATGAGCTAATGGACACATGAATTTCCCCTAGGGGATAAATAAAGTATCTATCTATCTATCTATCTATCTATCTATCTATCTATCTATCTATCTATCTATCTATCTATCTATCTGTTATGAACAGCTTCTTCTTTCCAACTGGTTCTTATACTTCAGGTCTACTGGCGACTGTGGGAGCAGGTCCACACCGGGACCACTCACACTCAGACCCTCACCTGTCCGTCCCTGCTGATCTGGACCTTCTTGTTGTCGTTCCAGGGGTTCAGGATGTGTTGGGTGCACTGGAAGGGGAGACTCTCCTTGTGGATCCACTCCACACTGAAAACCCCTCCCAGTCCCACGAAGCCCCAGTCCTGACAGCTCTCCTGACTGATGACTGATGTCATGCGAGCGTAGCCCTGTGAGACAGACAGAATACATCAGTTCCTCACAGAGGGGTCAGGATTCAGACACACGGTATAAACTCTGATCTCGGATGATGTGAAGCCTGAACCAGGTTTTAGAGAGCCAGTTCCTAAGTCTGTTACCTGGAAGCGACCAGAGCCCTGAACAGAGAAGATGAGGATGATGAGGTTGTTCTCCAGGAAGGCCTTGGAGAGTTTGCTCTCATTGTTTGGTGTGGTGGACCAGATCCCTCTCTGCTGAGAAATCTCTATGTTCCTGATGCTGCTGCTCTTCATGATGAAGTACCGCACCGATGAGACCAGCTGGGGGGACACGGGCTGAGAAACCTGCTGGTGACAAAGGAGAACCACAACATCACTAAAGGGTCTCAGGGCCAGGAGCCGGACTAACATGGTCCTCTGCTGATTAGTACACTACACAATTTGTTATAAACACACACAGATTATACACATAGACACACACATATACACAAGGCTCAGCACAGAGAGAAACCGCCAGTGTTTGTCCGACAGTGAATACCTTTCCTGAGGAGGCGGGGCTGTCTGAGGTCACAGAGCAGGAAGACAGACTGGAGGAGGAGTGAGGGTCATCACACAGAGAGGACTCATCTCTGTGGACTTTGAGCTGAACCAGGCCCGAGGCTGCTGGGCTCCTACCAGACCTGAGGAGAAGTGGACAGTCAGGTCTTTATTATATACAAGAATATTCTGTCATGTTTTAGTATGAGGTTTCTCTTTTTCTGATCTGCTCCATGTTCACGTGCTGCCTTTATAAAGTGTCAGCTCTAATTCCTTTAGTACAACAGTTGTTTATATTCACCACTCTGCTCGGTTTCTGTTTTATTCACTGATTCATTCATTTATCATACATATATTCAATGTATCTGTTTAATCTCTAAGGGCGGTCTTGCACCAAACTCTCAGCATATCCACCCGACTGGCACTAATGTATATTCTATATTACAGCACATTACTATTAATGTACAGTGTATATTTACTACATAGTAGAGTTAAAGTATAGATATTTTTATTTTCTATGGTCAGTTTTTTCATTTCATTCCGTTTTTTTTTAGTCGACTGTAGTTATTGTAAATAATTTGGCTTGGTCCTTAAACTTTTTTAACTGTTTTTATACCTGATGAGTCTCTGTCTTATTGTTCACACATCACACTGTAAAGACAGAAGAAGAAGAATGTGACAGTCCAACCAGCAGGAGGAGGACAGACACCACCACACATCACACTGAAATCTACTTTATACTTGTCATGGGTGGTGTTGGTGGGTAGTTGGGGGCCGTTCTTGGAGTTCTTCACAGAGGCCTGGGACCCCTCCTCTGATGACATTGGCCGGGGCCGCTGGCCAATCCCAGAGGGCTGCTGCAGGCCGGCCCCCTGCTCTTCTGCTGCCAACACCTGAGGGACAGGTCAGGGAAGGTCATTTACCTGGATCATGGTTTATAAAGACATCACACACATAGTACACACAATGTACACACACACATCAGAGAGAGAACAGGACCTACAGACACCAGGGTCCGGATGATGGCCTCGTCCTGCTGAGACCAGGGCTTTGAAGGGCAACGGATCCTCTTGATGAACAAACTCTGCCACTTCTGTCTCAGCTCAAACACCATGCTAGCAGCCTGACAACAGGACACACAGCATCAGATAAAACTGACATGATTCAGTGAGAAAAGATTCAGCTGCAGAGTCTTTAAACAGGTTGATGAGAATGTTTCTGTTTTATCTTCATTTAATGTGAAAACATTTGGGACCTGCTGCCTGAGTGCTGAGGTCATCAGACAGCTACAGCTGAGAGTGTTGTCAATATAACAGTGGAATATTACATTACAAGATTCATTTAAAGTCCCTCCAGGAGCAAGTATACTTCTGTTGGATAAAACCAGTCTACATCACTGTGTTAATGTGTTGCTGTGGAGCCGTGTAAAGACCGTGGTCAGATCCAGAAAACCTAGAACTAAGATTTCCCAACATCACAGCAGTTCTGACATATTTATGTTTACGCTGCTTGATCAACAGCCGACACTGATCTGATATGTGAGGGGTCAAAACATCTGGGAACCACTGGTGTAGTACACAACACAGGTTAAAATCCAAACTGATTAAAATCCATAAACAAAGACGGTTGTGATGACAGTGGCGTCAGTAATAACAGTGATGACAGTGATGACAGTGATGCTCCCTCACCTCTCTGTCCAGCTGGAAGACGAGCCAGTCGTCTATCCTCAGCTCAGTCTGGTCCTCTGTCTCACTGTCACTGTTGTCGTCCAGTGGACCGTCTGGGGGACACGACATGAAGACACAGACTGAACCAGAATCTCCTCCTCTCAGAAAACACTCATCAGGAAAGAGCGCTTTGTAAAAAACCATGTAATTCAACAGACATATCACATGAGAAACGTTGTGACGTTGTGAGTTTAAGTAAGGTGAAGACTGTGAGGTCATGTCTCCTGTTGATCAGCCTCAGACAGGAGCAGACCAAACATGGCTGATGGTGGAACAGTGTGAGGTTTGGAGGAAATATCAGAAGTCTCATCAGAAGCCGTATCCATCTCCCAGGGAGGGAAGAGTTTACATGTAATTCAGTATTTCTTATTCTTCCTCAGATTCCAGAACAATTTAACTCTGTCCTGGTCCTGGTCCTGGTAGACCAGACCAGCTTCACTCTCTTAAAGGCTCTGTAGAGGCTGTGGGAGTTCTGCATGTGATCTGTGGACTTGGAGGAGGCTTGTGACCACAGCCCTCTGGGTATTGTGGGGATATGGAGTGATCGTTGTTTGTATAACCACAGAGAGACTGTGCCCTTGTTCTTAAAGTTAAACATGTTCTCTGTGCCTCATCACCAGCTGGTCTGTGGACAGAATCTCTATTCAGAGCTGTTAGCTGAATATAGTGTGCACTGTCTACCAGAATTAGACTGAAGGTCAAGAGGTCAGCATCAGGAGTGATACTAAATTCAATGCAGTCCGACCAACGATCTAAATATCTCACTGTGTGTTCTGACAGACAGACTCAGCCCTGACCAACACATGCAGTCTGTTCTTTGACTAGTTTACCTGTGGCTCTCTGAGCGGCAGGCTCCTGCAGGGCGGAGCTGGGCAGCTTAGCACAACCTCCAAACATGGCCACAGTGATGGGAGTCACCATGGAGCAGCAGCGCACACTGGCCATCCTGTGTCCCCGGCTCATCTCGTCGTAGATCAGCCAGTCTGTGGGAAGACCCCGGGCCAATTTGCCTGAGCTGTTCTACACAACAAGAACACAGAAGATGTTTTGTTTCCCTGTATGTGTCATACACGTGAGATGAAACATAAAAATGAGTTGAGCTCAGGTTAACTTTCATTCATGACGTTTGCCTTTACTGTCAACTCAATACTTCTTCCATGTGTTTCACATTAAAAGCCTTCCAGTTGTTTAATGGGAAGAATTCTTTTAGTTTTTTTATTGTTAGACAAAGTGCTGAGCTTCAGTCAAACCGTTTTTCCCAGCTTGTATTTGTTTAAACCGACTGCACACAGCTTCTATCAGAGTTAGCCTGTTATCAGCCTGTTATTTCAGCTCCAGCTCTTCCTTAGGAATTTATGGGCTGTTTAATAGAATGGTTGTTAATCAGCCTGTCGGTGCTTTGTAAAGAGAAAATCCACTTCATCCAGTTTGAGGTAAAGTGAAGAAAATACCAGTGGTAGCTGAAGTGGATCCATGTGTATTACAGTGAATTATGCTGAGGTAACTGTTGAACCTGACTGGGCTGAAAACAAGAAGAAGAGAGACCACTGTGAAGGTCTGACTCCTCTGTTTGACAGGCAGCAGGTGAGTTAAGGGATGAGACCACAAGGTGAGGACAGGATTACATACTCATGACTTGATCTGCTTTTACCTCCTTGAACTGGCTCAGGATAGAGGTGGGATGAAAGTGGACCTTCTTCTCCCTGTTACTGGAGAGCAGAGAGGTCTCCTGGTTCAAGTGGACCAGGTTTGGATACATGCCAGCCACCAGGGCTGCCTTCACCACGGCCCAGTTCTCAGAGTTCAGGTTCACGTCACGGATGTCACTGCCTCCACGGGCCCGCACAAAACCTGGAGACCAACAGGTTCACAGTCATCAATGTATTCATTCATTCATTTATTCATTCAATTATTCATTCATTCATTCATCTGACAAAAACTGTTAACACACAAAATGTCAAGTATTTACCTCATTATTTTGATTATTATTGTGAGGAGTGGTTATTGCAGCTTAATTTTAATGTGATAATGACACAAAAGCAGTACACACACACACACACACACACACACACTCACACACACACGTCTGCAGTTGATTGAGGATGGATTACAGAGTGAAACTGACCAATAGCACGGAGCTGTCCCAGCAGCTGTGTCCTCATGCCCAGGATCATGTCCATGGTGGCCTGAGACAGGAAGTTCTTCTCACAGAAGGACCTCTCCCAGCCCTCACTGCGAGCCTTCTGCCACGCCTGACACCACACGGGACAAAAACATGTTTTTAACTTTTGTCCTAATTAATGACTTGATCAAGTGAAAATTCTGAGCTTCTATATATTTGACTTAAGGGGATGAAAATAAATCAAAACGCTAACAACATTCATGTTTCTAGAACACCTGGGTACATACGTATGATTAACTCCTGTCTAAAACTGAAATAAATCCTGTTAAAAAGCCATTTTACAGTCTGTTACTTTCTCACTGTGTGAGACCTTAATCCCTCCACTGCCTCCTGCTGCCGTCAGACTTTTACCATAAGTGGGAAAATCTTCCTCTGGAGTGACGGGAAGGGTCTACTGAAGCATTAATCTGCTGATAGGTACAAAACACAAGCTCCCACTCCCTTTAAAGCAAAGCAACATCAGGCTGAACTTCTTATCAGACTATATATAATATATACAGTTATCTCCCACTGTTTCATTTCAACAGTGTTTAGAGACCTTAAGAGGAAAAGTAGTCTGTTTGACACATTCTGTTGGTTAGTAGAGATGTGTTTTTCCTTCTTTCCTAATTGTTGATCATTGTTAATTAGTTGTGACCATATCCAGGTTGGAAGCTTCCCCTTACATCCATCACTTCACATATTCACCTCATAAAGCAGGTCTCATGTGGACACACCCACCTGGAAGGCTCTCAGCAGGGCCATGTGGTCGCTGAAGCTGCTGGATGTGAAACGTTTCCGACAGTGCAGAGCGGCTCTTTTCTGAGAGCCCTGGGCAGGAAGGACGAAGGGGTCACGGTAGGCCAGCGTACAGGCGATGGTCAGAATCGGGTCCAGACACTTGAGCACAACAGCGGACAGCACCATCTTACCCAGGTGGGGCTCTACAGGTAGATCAGCCAGGTGGTAGCCCAAATCAGTCAGGTCCTCATACTGGTCCATAGCATCTATTGTCTGAGGAGAAAGGTGACTTACTGTGTGTGTGTGTGTTTGTGTGTGTGTGTGTCTGTGTGTGTGTGTGTGTGTGTGTTGTCTACAGTATGGTTTGTTGTTTGTTACCTTCAGCATGTGCACAGCGTTCCTGATGGCGTGAGCAGGAGGAGGTTGAGGAGCTTTGGACAAGAACTCAGTGACTGGAGAGGAGGAGGGAGCCAGCAGCTTGGTCTGCAGACACAGTTCCTTAAACACAACACGACACACCGTCCATGAGTCTGCTGCAGGTGTGAACATAACTCTGTTGGTGCTTCAAGAGATTCATTTCATTCTATGAGAATCCTCTGATAGCATAGCAGCCATTGATCTTTTTCTTCCTTCCGATGATGACCTCAAACTGAAGCAGACATCAGGCTAGAGGCTAGAATACAGTGATGTATAAAATGCATTACATAAGTCTATATAACACTTAGGACACTGTTGTATTTGTACAGTGAGCAGCACAGAGCCCCACACTGAGTAGACATCTCTGCTCTGCTTCATGGAAGTGCAGCAGCTCAAGCTGCAGAACAGCTGCTGGAGGTGAACAGAGATCAGAGTAGTTGGTGATTCATAAATACACTCAGCCAATCACAGAGAAGCAGAACAACAACAGCTCAACTAATGAAGAATCAGCTTCTGCAGGAGATCATGTTGTTGTGTGGATGGTGCAGAGTGACACGGCGTGAACACACAGGACCAAACATACTGTTTTTAACAGTTAACAATAAAGTAATAAAAATGATGTTCACATTATATCGTCAGTCTGAACCCTGTTCAATGCTCATTCTGCTCCGTCTCATGTGACAGTGAAGTGTTTGTGCTGAGCTCCATTTAAAGAATAAAACATGAGAAGCTGAAGACAGGGTGTGCGTGTATTGTATGTGTATGTGTATGTGTGTGTATGTGTGTACCTGCAGAGGCATCCGCAGCAGCTGTGGAACCTGGAACTCCAACATGTTGTTGAAGCGGAGTCGACTGAAGAGGTGGAAGCAAACCCCTGGTCTGCAGCGTCCAGCTCTGAGGACACGTTACACACTCAGTACATTCTTTCACACCACTTTACAATCATAAACTATCAGCTGAGATCACTGAGGTCACTCTGTGTTACCTCCCCTTCCTCTGCAGAGCGCTGGCTTTTGAGATCCACACCGTCTTCAACATGGAGACATGACTGAGGGTGTCAAAGGACTTCTACAACAGGAAACACATTCATCAGTTCATCATGGACCACACGTTTGTTTCACTTTTATTTAAATCCAAGACTTTACCTCTTTGACTTTTCCTGAGTCAATGACAAACACCACGTCGTTGATGGTGATGCTCGTCTCAGCGATGTTGGTGGAAAGAATCTGAAGGAAAATGACCAGTTATCTTCAGTCAGTGAATTTCTACTGATGTATGGTAGAAAGCAGCAGAGTGCGGATGTGCTCTGTGTACTAACTTATACTAATTATTACAACATGTGATGAAAATCTATGAGTTTCATCATAGTGTAACAGCTTCTCTCTGGGATTAGAAATAAAATAAATGTTATGGAAAATTTCTTTAGTTTCACTTTTATTAGTTACCATGTAGAGAATGAGTTAACCAATCAGGGCACTGCTGGTGTGTGTTTCCCTCGAGTGTCTTGAAGGTTTTCTTTATTAAGGTGAAAACTCTGAGCCCTCTAATGAGGTAAATCTAAAGGTAAAGTCTGAGACTCACTATCTTCCTGACACCAGGTGGAGCTGTCTTCATGGCTTTCTTCTGATCCAGCGTCTGCATGTCTGAATGAAGAGTGAACACCTGGAATCTGAGAGACAACTCTGTCAGACACACTACACACTGTCCTGCTGTGCCACAATACAACACAATCGACTGACACAAACAGGCCATGTTAAAAATGTCTTTGTTCAAGATGAATCCAGGGTAGTCCCGGAGTCTGTTACAGTCTGTTACAGTCTGTTATAGTCAGCTACAGTCAGCTATAGTCTGTTACCGTCTGTTAGAGTCTGTTACAGTCAGCTACAGTCTGTTACAGTCTGTTACAGTCAGCTACAGTCTGTTACCGTCTGTTACAGTCAGCTACAGTCTGTTACAGTCAGCTACAGTCTGTTACCTTCTGTTACCGTCTGTTACAGTCAGCTACAGTCTGTTACAGTCAGCTACAGTCTGTTACCGTCTGCTACAGTCAGCTACAGTCTGTTACAGTCAGCTACAGTCAGCTACAGTCTGTTACAGTCTGTTACAGTCTATTACAGTCTATTACAGTCTGTTACAGTCTGTTACAGTCAGCTACAGTCAGCTACAGTCTGTTACAGTCTATTACAGTCTGTTACAGTCAGCTACAGTCTGTTACAGTCTGTTACAGTCTATTACAGTCTATTACAGTCTGTTACAGTCTGTTACAGTCAGCTACAGTCTGTTACAGTCAGCTACAGTCTGTTACCGTCTGTTACAGTCAGCTACAGTCTGTTACAGTCAGCTACAGTCTGTTATCTTCTGTTACCGTCTGTTACAGTCAGCTACAGTCTGTTACAGTCAGCTACAGTCTGTTACCGTCTGCTACAGTCAGCTACAGTCTGTTACAGTCAGCTACATCATTGTAATAAAACATTAAAGATACTGCTTGATGTTCAGATGTCTGTTCTTCTTATTTGCAGTTCACATCTCACCTATCAGAGTGGAAGGAGAACCTCTTGTCGTCGTACAGGATGCGGTCCCTGAGGGCCACAATGTCATCGTATCCAGGGAGGAAGATCAGGGCAGCACCTGGAGACCAAGATAAGTATGATCCACATGCTGTGTCATCTGGCTGTGTGTTCACAGACATGCGGTGGTGTGTAGTCACACTACTGAGGCTCACCATCACCGGTGGTGGAGCAGATGTTGTGCAGCAGATCCATGATGAGGTCGAGGTCCACCCACTCATCATCAAAGCTGTGGTGGTAGAGTCTGAGCAGCTCCTGCTCCTCGGTGCTCAGCTCTGCACTGTCACACTGCAGCAGGGAGGACTCGTCCAGGCTGCTGGCCTCTCTCAGAGGTCTGTAGAGGACATGAGGGGACATGAGGGGGATACTACACACAGATCTGGACAAACCTTTACTTCATGTACTGTTTCTTTAGGGCCTGTATGAAAACTATTTTAAGTGGGGGGTGGTGAGGGGCTTAACATTAATCATTTCACCATTAATAACTAAAGGAGTAATTGTGAAATGAAATGCTACTGGAGCTGCACAATTAATTGAAATATAACTGAAATCTTAATATTTTGATGAAGGTAAAATGTGTCACATTGTTGTGAATTGTTAGCACCATGAGCCTTGTGGTGCTACAGAGACCCCCCGCCTACAAATCATATTCTCCAGACATTAAGAACATGTTTGTTTGGTACAAGACCAACAAAAATCACATCATCATCATTTTAACATTTTTTTCAGTTACAATTAAAAAAACCTTCCTACTGAAATTGCAATATCTACCAAAATAATTGCAATATGATTTTTTTTGCATATCATGCAGCTCTAAATGCTACCACAATTAAAATTTTCTTAATGAAACAATAATTTCCATAGAACAGGACAGAAAACTCGATATGTACTGTATAACAAACACTGAGAATGATGCTGCTCCAGTGTTTCCTTTATACATTTTGCAGTGGCCCGAACGGATTACTCCTATCTGAGTTCAATATTAGACTCACATGGAGGACTTGAGGAGATCCGCAGCCTCTGTCTGCTGGAAGTGTTTGGCAAAGTCTAAGGCCGTCCTGAAACCAGATGAAAACTGTTACTGAGTTGAAAGAGATGAACGACAAACAAGTGGAAGAGGACGAAAAGTACAGGTGTAGAAAATGTTGAGTCTGCAGTTTGTAAAAGACGCCTGGACAGTTTAAATCCAGACTCACACTAACTGTTCACAAGCTTCACAGGCCGAACTGGTGAAGACCCACATTAACCTGGTTAAGTGAAGACTGTCTCAGCTCTGTACTACAACATGAAGGGCCGCCTACCATCCATTGGACGCCTTAATGCTGATGTCCGCCCCCATGTTGAGCAGCTGCTCCATGTGTGTGAGGAACCCTCGACCGGCTGCCACCATCAGGGGAGTGGCCCCTGTCTCACTGTGTGTGTAGTCCACTATAACACAAAAACACAACACAGTATGAGGGAACAGAGGCTTCAGATTCTTACATCCATGCTACACACCAGGGGCCAGATTCATACAACTGTGTAGATTCATGACTAAAGCTATTTGTATGTACAAAACCAGAAATATTCATACACATTCTTTTCATCAGCACTATAAAGCCGTGTGCGTGCATGGTTCTTCTTTATAAATGTCATTTGCACAAGCCTCATTTCCATTCCCACAATTAGCCATGAATGGATTAAAACACTCCCTGAATCAGTTTGTATAAAAAACACAGTCTGTGCCACAAGTGATCAGATACAGAGAAGAAAGACGAGAAAGAAGAAGAAACTGTTACAAAACCCAACAGATACTGATTCTCATGTCTGTAGAGTACAAATGAAGCTGGAACCAGGAGACGATTAGCTTAACTTAACTTAGCATAAAAACTGGAGGCAGATGGAAACAGTCTGGCTGTGTGAAGTTAAAATACACCCGTACATGTCACCGTCTAACATGATGCACATTTATTCTGTATCTGAAGTGATTCATTCTAACAGTGTTTAAATGTCTGGTTTTATAATCTGTGTTTATGAGAATGTGTAGTGACTCCACTGAGGTGAGTGAGAGCAGACGTCGTACCGTTAACTCCTTCATAGAGGATGAGGTTGAAGAGCTGGATGAAGGCATCCTGGTCTTCACCGAGGAAGACGCTGGAGATGCAGGAGTCCATCTCCTTCAGCAGCCATGGCTCCAACTGCTCTGAGCCGGTGTCAGTCTACAACACACATCACACACCGAGTCCAGTAAACCTTAAAAAAAACTTTGAAAAAAGCTGTTTGTTCCAGTGTCGGACGTTCTTCTAAGTGTCACCACAACATTCACTCTCAGTCAGTGTAACACTGACAAGATCAATTTTCCATTTAAAAGAAAGTTTTTATTTGTTTGTGTGCGGAGCTCCTGAGAGGGATCTAGGTGTCTGACTGAACCTGTGTCTGATTGGCTGGCGGGGCTGGAAGACTCTGTGTGTGTATATGTATAGTGATTTTCCTGTATGGTCCAGGTTGAAAAAGCTAACGACACTAGCATGTGAAGCTAACATTAGCCTTGTTCTGCAGTGTGTTCATGCTACATAAACACTTGCAGATGCAGCCAGAGTCAGATTGTGGAGATTAGACCGTCACTGCGAAGGTGATGAGCTGAGCAGGCCCCGCCCCTCCTCAGGTAAACACACTGTGTGAGTCAGGAGGAAATGTGGTGCTATAAATGTTTGTAACATTAGCTGCAGCAGCTCAGTGCTGTGTGACCTGATCTGGCTCATTAACATCCCTCCTCTCTCCTGTAGGGATGCAGCGGTTCTCCTGACAGCAACATGCTGCTGACACACTGATGCTTCAGTGTTCATGATGTCATAATGTAGCAGTCAGATCCAGGACTTTTACAGTGACACTTTACATCAAGCTGATAATATTACTGTACTTTTATTGTGGAAGGATTTTTCATGCAGCACTTTATCTTGTACTGGAGTATTTTTACTTTGCTCTACTGAAGCCCAGTGTGTTAGGAATTCATGTCGCAAACAATTTTGTTTCACACACAAAGGTCATGTCTGCTGGGGATAAACAGACCCACCAGCCAATCAGACTTAAGTTCAGCATACACACACACACACACACACACACACACACACACACACACACACACACACACACACACACACACACACACACACACAAATATAAAAACTATTATTTTCTATTTTTCTAACTTACATTTAACAAATAGAAAATTAGAAAAATTACTCCAAATGAAAAATACAATTCTAGAAAATCTTCTATTTTCTGTTTTCGATTTCTTATACGGTCAATTGAACTGCTGTGTTCAATTGTGTTACACTGACTTCGCTCACTGCTGCAGTGTGTTAAGGGAAAACCAGCACCCTAATATAATCAACATTAGTTCAGATTGCTTTAACATACTGTATCATTCCCCCAGTAACTGTCTGAACCTCTCTCTGCTCTGGTTTCTGTTCCCAGTGTAAATGGAGTCAGTTCAGTGTCTCATGGTTCTGTGTGGTTTAAATACTCCGACTGGCCTTTACTCTCTGAGTGGCACACACCAACAGTGTCTGCGGTTTGTTTCCACAGGTGGTTCCTCCTGGCTCTCATCCAGCTGTCGCTCACACTGCTGCAGAGGACATTTTGTGTGCGTGTGTGTTTACCAGCTTGTTGAAGGAGGTGTCCCCTCTGTCCAGACAGCTGTTGTCCTGCAGGACTCCTGGGACAGACTGAGGACTCCTCTGCTTCTCGTCACCACAGCTGCTCTCCACTGCCTTACACCACTCAGTCAATCGTCTCTGTTTCTTCTCCTCTGACAGACAGAGTCAGACACCAGTGAGAAGAAGACGTCTCTCTATGTTTCCTCTGACTCGGTGGATAATGAATAAAAGCCTCTTACTTCTCTGCGTCTCCTCCTTGTATTTCGTCTTGTCCTTGCTGTCGAAGCCCGTCATCCTCAGGACGTCCTCCAGAAACAGTTCCTGCACCTCAAACTGTCTCCCTTTGACTACAGGAAAAATCATCTTCATTTATCAATAATCAAAGATTAACATCCCACTTCACACCCGAAGAGGAGGGTCAGGGTCAGAGAGAGGGTCAGGGTGAGGGATACCTAATACTGAACCGTTCCTGAAGTGTGTTATAGATTCATCACTCTCCAGTATTCATCAGTTTTTACATTATTTATATAATAATATAATATAATTTTACCTGTGATCTGTAACCCCTGAGCTGTTTTCACTCCTGTTATTCCAGGATCAGATATATTTACTCTGACTTTTACTGCACATGTTCCAAGGACATTTTAATGACAAAGAAAATTTAAAATCACTGATTTTCATCTATCATTATTATCATTATTATTATTATTGTTATTATTATCATTATTATTATTACTATCAACAAACATGAACAGCAGAGTCTGTGTGTCTCTCTGAGTCTGTGTGTTCAGATCTGACTCAGTTACAGGGGCACTGTGGTGACCTTGTGGTTATGATTCATACCATACATTGTGACTGCGCCCTGTCACCTCTCTTCTGACCATGTGTTAAATAGATAGACAAGACACAGATTGAAGAGTGTAGAGTGGGAGCAAACATCTAAACCAGTTACAGCCGGTGAGAGCACTGATCTACTGAATGAGACTTACGGTGGATAACAGGACAGGAGCCAAAGTACTGGAGGAACAGGTCTGTGTCCAGAGCCGCACTGGATAGGATCAGCTTCAGTGAGGGGATCTTCTGGAGCACGTCCCGCATCTTAGTGAGCAGGAAGTCAGTCAGACCGTCACGCTCATGCACCTCATCCTGGAAAAACACAGTCACTTTAATGCCACGTGTTAGATCTGTGACTTCAAACTGGGAGCTGATAGAGGAACTTAACCTGGTGAACTGACCAGGTGAAGTCTTGATGCTCACCACAATGACATGAGTGACAGTTGTCAGACTGGCATCTCCAGCCATCAGTGTCCTGAGGAACACTCCACTGGTGCAGAAGGTGAGCAGTGTCTTTGGAGAGACCCTGAGAACGTCAACAGGTACAGAGTTACGTCAATGCTCAACAAAATGTTTCCTCAAGATCACAAATATTAGAGTTAACAACAAACTGTCAACTCTAACTTTAAATGAAGTTAAATAGTTATCTTAAGTTCAGGCGCAGGCCACGCCTCTAATCACCTGTCAGACTCCCTTTTCAGGCATTCTTTCACCCGGGAGTGAATGCTGATTGTTCCCTTTTCCACTGCCGACAAAAGCCCGATTTCAGTAGGTCATAGTGGGTTTTTGGACCAGTGGAAAAGGGACTTGAGTTTCATCATAAGAAGAATTGGTCAGTGTTCTCCTACCTGCTCTCCAGTCTAATGTGGTAGCCCACAGTCTGGCCCACGCTCTCTCCTCTCTCTGCGGCCACTCTCTCAGCCACAGCGATGGCAGCCAGGCGTCTGGGCTGAGTGCAGAAGATCCTGCAGGGCTCTCCATTCCTGCTGCACTCATCCAGCAGGAACTGTGGGATCTGGACAAAGAGACTTGGCTTTATCCTCTGAGGACCACGAATGTCTGAAGCTATTTTCATCTCTATCTGTCCAGTACTTGTTGGACCGTCAGTCTGACCCACCTGCGTTGTCTTTCCGGAGCCGGTCTCTCCCACCACCAGTACCACCCTGTTTCCTTTGATGAGCTGGACGATCTCCTCCTGACGTTCATGAACAGGGAGCGAGCGTCTGAAACTGTCCAGGTCTGAGGGACTCCTCCTCCGAGGCACCATGGGAATGCCGTTGTTCAAGCGCCCGCTCGCCCTGTTCCTGTCATAGCTGTTGTCTGAGGGATGAGCAGAAAGTCACATGACCTGAAACAACACACCTGCTGACCTCCACTCAGGTGTGTTTCCATGTGGAAATGAAGAGGCCAGGAGAGCATGGTCTGATGAAGAGGACTGGCCTTTCTGTTCACACTGGAATATGAGGATTTCATCACCACCGATCAACAGAATGACAGAGTGAAGTGTTCATGTTTACGTCACTGTGTCTGTCTGTCTAATGAGGTCTAGGTCTCAGCATGTCTAACCTACCTGGTTACTAACGTCATTACTAAAAAGATTACTACCCTGGTAGACTAACTTGATGACTAACCTGGTTAATGACCTGATGACTAACCTTGGAAAATAACCTGGTTACTAAGAGGCTCACCGTGCTCTGCAGGCACAGACATGCCACTCTTGCTATTGGGCAGCATGTCTGTGCGTTCCTTGTTGCTGATGGGAAACCTCTGGAGCAGGCTGCGGATGAAGTATAGAGAATTGTGGGAGAGGGTGAGGGGCATGGTGGGCCGAGGTTTGTCTGACCCGTCCTTCTTCCTGATGGTAAGGAAGCGATTCGGTCCTTTCCTGAGAGAGACAGAAACGTCTACTATTAACATATTTGTTAAACTCGCCACTGTGTATTTATCAAGACAGAAACTGTAATCGTAGATGGTTCAAACATTTCAGGTTTATTTCTACATGACTCATTGAAAACTGTGTAACTCTGTCGTCCCTTTTATCAGATGTGATAACACTGAGCTCACCAGAGACTGAGATCTGGAACAAAGTGATGACAACGTTGTGATTTTGTATGTTTGGATCATTTATGTCTCATGTCTGGCATGTGTTTAAGTCGGAGACCATGAGTCAAGATTCTTCTATACTGCATTTGTTTGAATGTAATCAAAAATACTATTTGTTTCATTTCAATTGATTGACTATCATCTGAACTATTAGAGTGAAAAGCTGAATCTTTGAAAAATTTCAGAATATCTCAGTATTTGGTTTGTATATATTATATATGTATTAATTCTACATACTCAATGTAAATAAGATCACTTCCATCAGAGGCTCTGTTTACACTGACAGACTAGTGACTGCAGTGAATAGAGGGTTTTAAGGTTTACAGTGGGGATCAGCCACAGCTAACCAATCACAAGTCTTACTGTCACCATGTGGTCTCTCTGTCCACATCAGCTCCAGTGTGGCCTACAGATGCACCACAGAACTACAAACCCAGCCTACAAACCCAGCCTATGCCTATGTGGGACAAAGTGGGTTTGTAAATCACTCTTCTCATTCTCAGTCCTGGTTATATTTCCAGCACTGTTCTTGTGAATGACACTCAGACACCTGATGAACTCAGGTGAGAACTTACCCTTTGCTCTTAGAGATGTAACCGAGGGACTGAGCCATCCGATGGATGAAGGCTCTCTCAGTACTGGACAGGGAGGAAGGAAATTCCATCTCTGGTCAGTCCAGGAAGAGAAAGGGTAAATATCAGAACACTACAGCACTCCGCCATCACACTGGTCTCACTGGGACAGTGGCGTCCCTCTGTCATGTGATTTAACAGAAACTAGTGTATTAATCAAGAGAAAAATGTGGCTCTTATCTTCTGCTATGAAACACTGAACAGCTGATACCTCTCTGGTCGCTGTAGCGAAACCTCTCCAGAGAGAGGTTCACTGCGATCTTCACCTCCTCATCAATGTGGATTTCTTTGAGGCCTTTGTAGGTGGAGCCTCTGGGTGGTGTGCTATGGCTCTTGGCTGCTTTGTGTGAGGCTGTACCATGGTTCGACATGATGCACTGCAACACAACAACACATCTGATCAAACAACTTATGAGCGTTTACAATATGATGTTATAATCAACGACATGTATTCTGTCTCAACACTCATTCACTAACAGATAAAATGTTTCTCTAGTAAAAATCTAAAACTCCTTGTCAGGTCCTGTTTACATTGTCTTTGTTTCTTCACTGAGGTCAGAACTTATTATATATTATATGTATCTCACAGTACACCTCATCTAAACATAGAAATTATATATCATTTACCATAAATAAGTTTATTTACACCATTGTCCACATAAGCCTGATACAAACAGAAAGGATGTTGTCATTTCATTGTTTAGTAAAAGGGGAGCACCATTTAGTTTACATAGACCTCAGTTCAGCAGTGAGGAGGACGAAGAGGACTCAGTCTGTTAGCTTCAGTGCCTCGGCACCATTAACTCTTTCTGTCACTCTCTGTCCAGTTCATGTGGATCTTGTGTTATTATATGCTCTTAGTCTTTGACTAAGAGGCTGAAGGTTTCATGACAGTGTTGTAAAGTTGACCACAGGTGAGTTAATTACCACTCATAGTCTGACCAGTGTCTCTACAGACTGAGGGAGAGTTCAGTGAGGAGGGTCAGAGGAGAATACGACTGAAACTATCACAGGAAGATAAAGTTATGGATGTGTAACCATGTTGATCTTTGCTGTGGTTCCTCTTCAGCGGCGGTAAATGCCTGTGGGTGTTTTTATTTATCAGGTTCTGGCACCTGTAGTCCTGTTAAAGTTAACTACTGTATTTTAATGTAACTAACTGTACAATATACTGACAGGCCAGTGTAATTTCTACGTATTTGAACTAGCGGAAAACCCGTGGTGGATCGTTAGCTAAGTTTTCCTCCAGCAGCCTGTGTTTCATTTCACCGGTACCGAAACACACTGACTGAGAGTTAGCTGAATTAGCGAACGCCTGAGACCGACAAACTAACGCTTCGTGTCCAACCTTGTCACCGACCTGATGGACGAGATACAGAACCGCGGTCGGTGAAGAGCTCCGGGCTCCAGTGGTGTCACAAACGAACGGTACCCCGTCTCTTCAGTGAAACTGTCCCCGTGTTTCTCCAGTGTGGTTCCGCCGCCAAAAATACATCCGGTTACACCTCTTCAGAATAAGAGTCGTCAGGACAAAAACCTCTCACATTAATGACGTACATTATGTGTAAGCTAATATTTAACATGTACACTTTTCAGATAGAGAGGGAAAGATCCTTCTGATTTAAAAATGCTTTAGGTCGTCAAAGTGAACACCTCTACGGTTGTGAGACGAACATTAATCATAAAAATTGTAAGTTACAGTTACAATTATACAAAAACTTTGATTTCCGGCTAGGTATTCAGCCTTCAAAATAAAAGCACAGACAAAGTGGTTCATGGTGGATGTTAGTCTATTCTGGATCATTGTTTTGTTGTAGAAGCTAGACTCTTCTTCACTTTGACTGTCTCATTTTAAGATAAAAAGTACTTGAGCACCAACATTTCAAGAAAGACAAATTTTTAATGTCTGTTTGCTGCAGGGGCTTCACTTCAAAACTCAAATTAACTGAACTTTTTCTTACACCTGTACAGTTTATATTCAGACCCTATTCATCTTTTAAACACTGTTTTGTCAGTAAATTTGAGTTTAAATGGAGAAAGTATATTCTCAATAATCCAAAATGAAAAGGTAAAAACATGTTTTAGAAAATTTTGCAAATGTATTAAAAATCAAAAACTCAAATCTCTCCTTTACAAAAGTCTTCTGACTCTTCACTGTGGCTCCAAAATGTGGCCAGCGGCTTCCTGTTTGATTTGATTATCACTGAGCTGAGTCTAGAACCTGATGGAGTCCACCTGTGGTAAATTAGTGTAGAAAGACACACACCTGTGTATATGAGGTCCCACACGTCACAGTCCTGACACAGTGTATGTCAGGTATGTCAGGACAAAAACCATGAAGTCCAGGGAGCTCTCTGTAGAGTCTTCAGGACACTTTCTGACTGTGAGTGTCTAAGCCAAAGTCCAGACTTAAACCCAATAAAGTATCTTGCAATACCATCGCAGCCCACAGGTTGGGAAACACTGAGCTACATCACAATGAAGAAGGGGTCTTAATACTTTCTGAAGATATTGTGTATATGATATTTATGTTACTGTTACTGCAGCTGGGTCTTATTCTGTAAACAGTTATCACCTGTTCACTTACGCACCATTATTTTCATTATTTATATCATCAGTTTAGAGTCATCACCAAAATAAGAGACTGGGATATTTGATACATAGTTAGAACTAGAACAGGAGTGAAAAAACAGACTTTATTAATATTCACAGTTGAGTCAAAACACTAGTGAAGCAGAGGACGACATGAATTCACCTTCTGTACAATCAGTAACATGACAAACATGATGAGAGGAGAGCTCCATCCAGACTGAGTCGTCTCACATGTGGAGGACATGTGAACTGTTAGACTGTGGTTTGCAGTATGGTTTCAGCTGTGGAGGACCTGAACCTTGATCACAGTGGTCTAATGCTGTGGTCCTCCATCATGGTCCAGAGACCAAGAGTCTGAATGTTTTCATAGCAACTAAACACCAGAGCAGCTGATGACTGAAAATTTGGTTTAAACCTGTAAACTCATCAGACTGAAGCAGATAAAAACCAGGGTCACTTTAAGGCAACACAACAGTATGTGAACGTCTGTGGCTGAAAATATTAAATTTAAGTAGTTACTTTAATTAAAACATCACTTTCCTTTAATGTGGGCAGATTTAAATGAACCTATGAGGTGGGAAATACTCACTTCCTGTCAAAATGAAAACTGCCCAGTGATCCAGTGTGCTCCTGAGATTACACTGACACTATAATTAAACTTTGTATTTTCACTTTCAAACTCTCAGACCATAAAGATCTTTCATTTAATTTGTGATGAAGCTGAAGCAGCCGTGGTCTTTTCATGGTCATTGTTTCTCATGATCATCAGTCCCATGATGCTTCACTTTGTGTCCACAAGAAAGAGACAAGTTAACATCACAGCAGAATTTAAATTCAGATTGAAACCAGTTTGATTCATTCTATTATCACAGTACTGTGATGTACTGAGGAGCACACTGAGGATTATTGATCGATGGAATTTCATTTGTAAATTTTCTGGCCTTAATTAAGAATTTTCAAACATTAATAAACATCATACATAACATTAGCAGCCACAGACTTGTGACTTGTGACAAAGATGTGATGACACTTTGTCAGGTCATTATTCTACGACACTGAACTCCTGATAAAAACCTGAACTAATGAAGCCAACATGTCAATACACCGTCCTTCTGGTCTGACGTTCAGCTGGAGGATATCATCAACGTGTAATTATTACATCTTAAAATCAGTATCTGACATAAAGAAGATTGATTCACTGACATGTCAGAGCTGAGACTTTTCACCATTACCTGTTGACTCATGTTCACCTGAGCCATCCTGTTCTCTCTGAATCGTCTCTTCAGACGAGTCCTGACTCTTCAGATATGACGTTGTGTTTCTGTCGTGGACAGACTGAAGACAGTGTTGGAGGTGTTTCTATAAAAAAGGTCTGGAAAGACAAACAGCTCCAGTGAAGCTCACTGTGTGTCTTCAGTGACAGAAGAGCAACTCCCCATAGAGAATGTGTTCATGACAAGCAAAGCATCAAGGGAAAGGTTGTGTTCAGCAACATCCTTGTCTGGACTGCAGGTAAAATTCTCTGAGGCCATCATTAGACTTTGTTACAGGATCAGCTTCATCACGTCAGTAGTCAAAACATTTCATGATGGCATCTCTGTCGAATCTGAAGTTGAGGAACGTCTTGGAGGAGAGCAGCTGCTCACAGTCTCTGTGGACCGTCTGCTGACCGTTAGAGCTGCACGGAGCTCCGTCTGTGAAGAGAGAAGCTCGTTACATGCTACGTTTGAGGAGGATGTTCACTGAGCCCTGAGGGTCCCAGGCTGTCTGCATGTGAATAACTGTGTTAATCTGATTAATTACATGTCTCTGGTAATATGGGACAATAAAACTGACTGGGTGAGCATCCCTGGAGGCCACTGCATGCATCTTCAGGTTTTGTCTTAAAAAGTGTTGATAACTGTAATATTTCAGTTGATATTGTGTTCATATAATCGATTGATGAACATACAGCAGACTTGGGTCGGGGCAGTAAAAAAGGCTAAAACATATTTACCTGTGCACACAGAGAGACTCAAACACTGGAGAAACATTCAGTGAACACACATTCACCATGAAGCTCAGATAAATAAGACAGTGTGTATGTGGATCAGCCACAGGTCAGAGGTCAGAGGGTATACTGTGAGATGATCCATGTTTCAGTCATTCTAAAGGGATTACAGGATGGATGACATCCTGAGTCTGTTAACTGCAGCATACAGAGAACCAAACAAGTCTTCACTAAATGTTTCACTGAACAGCAAAGATTATGATGAATTATAAAATGTTTTTTTTTTTAACTAAACCTTTTCTAAACAGAATTTTAACTCTTACTTTTATTCTGCCTAACGACTCAGTGTTTGCTCCAGGAAACATGTTGGAACCTGAGGATCAATATCAGGGCTGATCAAGGATATTTTAAATGGTTCACTATGGGCTAAAGTGAAGCTGATTAAAGTCTGAACTCTACTGTGTTTTATTAACCTCTGCTTTACTACACCCTCGTGTTACCTGTGAGCAGGTTAAGTCAGTCAGACACTGGGTTGTAAAATGACTCATGAAGCTGTGAGGCTTAAAGCTGAGTTTAGTCAGTACTGACTGTTGCCGTCAACCACACATATATCAGGTCACAACAGCCGTCACATCAGTGTGCGCGACAGGTGATGTCAAAGATTGTCTGTGAGGTAAAGAAGCTCCACTTTGAGTGTTTTTTTAGTTCCAACAGAGTGAGATGTTTCTCTCTGGATCTCTTCACATCCATGTCACATTCGCCAGCTAAACTCTTGTTCTTATCAAAAACATATGAACAATCATTTTGTATCAGCACCTTCAGTCCCTCATAAGAACTGAACTGTGTCAGATGAAGTATATACAGCAGACATATAATAACAGACATACATACATATATATATATATATATATATATATGTATACATATATATAAAAAACATAACATATATACACGTCAGAGTCCATATGCATCGACCTTTAAAATGAGCTACACATCCTTCAACATGTCCTCTTACGTTTCACTGAACTGTTCCACACTAATATGTTTCTACCACATGAACCACAGTATTTCTGTCAGTGTTCTGGTAACTGTGTCAGTCTCATGTTGAGAAGGAACCATCGTGTCTGTGAATCTAACAGCTCTGAAGACAGTTACACATCCACCTCTTCTCCTACACTACCCATGCGTGAACTGAGTGCTGTCGGATTATCAGACACAGAGCAGGAGAGGATTTTATTTAGTTCATTCAAAGACCTGGTACATGTATGATCCATACCTCTGTCAAAACTGTCCTGCAGTCTCCTGGGTTGAAGTCTTTTATCTTCTTTCTGTAGAAACAGTGGAAGAGAGACCTGCTGCTGTTAAACATCACCTATAGATCATAAAATGGCTTTAAAACTGGTCTGAGATCCAGAACCACAGGATCTCTCTATACTGAAAACAACATGGAGGTTTCTTACTTACTAATGTTCACCTGCTAATATTAAACAATCACTTATAGTCAATCCTTTTCTAACTCTACACAAAATGGTTTTAAAACTGGTCTGAGATCCAGAACCACATGATCCCTCCATACTTAAACAACAGTCTGAACCATGTGGGGTTCTGCACTTATAATGTGGTTTTGACCTGCTGGTTGCTGGCTCCAGTGTCATTGGCTCCTTTCTTCACATAAGGCGAGTCCTGACATCTTTTCCCATTGGCCTTTATGGTCGGGTTCTACAGAGGAAAGAACAGAGGTTCTGAGGGAACTGTGGCCGTGGCGACTCAGGACACTGACACTTTCTGTGTCCCACTGGATCAATGGACCTCTGTCCATGAGTGCTGGGTAAAGTCAACCAGTCACTGTGTCTGTGCTGTGTTTTGAGCCACGCTGGGTGATGGCAGACAAGGACATTGTGATGCTAGATCCAGCCTAAGACCTTTGTCTGCCCCGAGGGTTTACACAGCCAAACATAGGACATGATTACAGAGTCTAGACTTGTGAAGAATGAGGACATAAGGAATACAGATTTTAAAATAGATTAAGAAACTTTGGCAATATCATCATCTTCAGGGCGCCGCCTGTTGACAAATGGAGCAAAAGCTTCCAATGTTCAATGAGGACCTTGAACTTAACTGATCATGTCCACAAGACAAAGAAAGTGGTTCCTGGAAATGTAATATAGATATACAGATATAGAGGATGTAGTGTTCAATGGTGAGATAATAAGAAAACTAGGATCCAGATCATCAGAGAGGCATCATGAAACTATTTCATCCAGTTGATGATAAAACCTGCAAGTTGACCAAATGCCTTTATGGCTGAGGAGAAGAGAGGAGAAAGGAGAGAGGATTGGAAGAGAGGAGAGAGGGGAGAGGAGAGAGGAGAGGACAAGAGGAGGAGAGGAGGAGAGGAGAGAGGAGAGGAGGAGAGGAGGAGAGAGAGGAGAGAGGAGAGGAAAAGAAGAGAGAGGAGGTCATTGGTGTACAGTGCACCAATGTGAACCACATGTGATTCTGCAGATGATGTTAGCTGCTGGGTGAATATCCATGTGTCTCTCCTCACTGGTGTCTACACACACTCACTGTAAATATCAGGTATTGACAGACTTTACTGTGGAGCAGTCACATGACTGCGGACATGTATCCTGACTGGATGCTGCTGCTGTTAAATAACAGTTGACTGTGGTCTTTTCTAACCTGGTTCAGCTCGTACTGGCTCAGCTGGCCCACAGCCTTCTGCTGCATCTGCTTTGTCCATCCGTTCCCAGGAAACACATCAGTACTTGTGAGGCGGCGGGACTTTGACCTGAGAGGTGGAAGGAAGCATTTTCTATAATACAGGATGGAGGGTAAATGACCTCTTAAAACCTCTGATAATAGTTTATTATGATCCATCACTACTGCACTCACTGACATCCATGGCTCCTCTTGGTTTGTTTTTGTAATGAACAACACAGCAGAGGTCATCTGATATGATGATTAGTAATTACACTGAACTGTACAGAGGTTTTTCAGATGTTTAGATTCAGGGAGCTGTCTGATGTGTCCAAAGTGAGGTTAATGGATTATCCTGCTATCTATGGGATTAACTCAGGATCACAAAGCTCACTCACTTTTAATTGGGTCAGGTCACCATGGTAACCTATGCTGCATTGCTAACCTGCTGCAGACCAGGTTAAAAAACTCTTCACACAACTACACAATGTACACAACTCCAGTGTGTAAGTGTGCACTCATGAGGCTCTTCTGATTCGACTGATGTAAAGATACGATCATTAACAGCAGGTACAATCATGGACCTTTGACCTTTGGCCACCAAATTCTCATCAGTTCACACTGTTTCTCATAAACCAGCTGACCTCAGACAGGAACTACCACTCTCCTCCTCTATGTGCATCACATATTCATAACAGTTTGTTCATCACCAGACATGTATAATCATTCACATACATATTTATAGCTGTACTTTAAATATTTAGACATTATTTCTCTGTTTCTACAGCTTCTTGTTCTGGTTCCGTCATCATATTCTTTACAGGTCATCAGGTGAACTTCTCACACTGCTCTTTTCTGCTGGTAGCACTGTTTAATTCATGGTTCTGATCATGCTGCCTGTAATGAAGGACTCAGCTGATAACCCAGGTGATAACCCAGTTGATAATCAGTTGATAGCCCAGCTCATCACCAGCTTCATGACTTCAGTTATATTGATGTTAGTAAAGCAGGAAACCCAGAGAGAGCCAGACTCCGATGAACTGGTTTTGTTGTCTAGGATCCTGGTCCTGATTCTGCTAAACAAACTGGAGCTTCACTGTTTTGAATTAAAGCTGCATTAATCAATATTTTGGTCCAATGAAAACACAACACCGACATACACTATATTGTCAAAAGTATTGGCTCACCTGCCTTGACTCGCATATGAATTTAAGTGACATCCCATTCTTAATCCATAGGGTTTAATATGACGTCGGTCCACCCTTTGCAGCTATAACAGCTTCAACTCTTCTGGAAGGCTTTCCACAAGGTTTAGGAGTGTGTTTATGGGAATTTTTGACCATTCTTCCAGAAGCGCATTTGTGAGGTCACACACTGATGTTGGACGAGAAGGCCTGGCTCTCAGTCTCCGCTCTAATTAATCCCACAGGTGTTCTGTCGGGTTGAGGTCAGGACTCTGTGCAGGCCAGTCAAGTTCATCCACACCAAACTCTCTCATCCATGTCTTTATGGACCTTGCTTTGTGCACTGGTGCACAGTCATGTTGGAACAGGAAGGGGCCATCCCCAAACTGTTCCCACAAAGTTGGGAGCATGGAATTGTCCAAAATCTCTTGGTATGCTGAAGCATTCAGAGTTCCTTTCACTGGAACTAAGGGGCCAAGCCCAGCTCCTGGAAAACAACCCCACACCATAATCCCCCCTCCACCAAACTTTACACTTGGCACAATGCAGTCAGACAAGTACCGTTCTCCTGGCAACTGCCAGACTCGCCCATCAGATCGCCAGATGGTGAAGCGCAATTCGTCACTCCAGAGAACACGTCTCCACTGCTCTAGAGTCCAGTGGCGGCGTGCTTTACACCACTGCATCCGATTTTAGCATTGCACTTGGTGATGTTGGCTTCGATGCAGCTGCTCGGCCATGGAAACCCGTTCCATGAAGCTCTCTATGCACTGTTCTTGAGCTGATCTGAAGGCCACATGAAGTTTGGAGGTCTGTAGCAATTGCCTCTGCAGAAAGTTGGCGACCTCTGCGCACTATGCGCCTCAGCAGCCGCTGACCCCGCTCCGTCATTTTACGTGGCTTACCACTTCGTGGCTGAGTTGCTGCTGTTCCCAATCGCTTCCACTTTGTTATAATACCACTGACAGTTGACTGTGGACTATTTAGGAGCGAGGAAATTTCACAACTGGGCTTGTTGCACAGGTGGAATCCTATCACAGTAACGCCCTGGAATTCTCTGAGCTCCTGAGAGCGACCCATTCTTCCACAAATGTGTGTAGAAACAGTCTGCATGCTTTTGGGCTTGATTTTATACACCTGTGGCCATGGAAGTGATTGGAACACCTGATTTCAATTATTTGGATGGGTGAGTGAATACTTTTGGCAATACAGTGTATTATCACCTTGTAAAGTTGTTATGGTGAATGTGTTAGTTTCTCCACATCATCATGATGATTTATGTGGAGTGGTGTCTCTGTCACCTGATGAATCTCATTAGCTCTGTGTTTGGTCTCCACCAGCTCCTGAGGGAAATATCTGGTTCTTAAGCTGCTAAATGCTCCACTATATTCACCAACTGCTCTCTGACTGAGTCAGCTAGTGGACAGAGGGTTTAACAGCTGGAACCAGGCTGATGTTTGTGAGCTGGAAAACCAATGAGGTGACAGAAGCTACAGTGTAAAGCTCTGTAGGTAAAGTGCAGAGTGGCTGTTATCTGTGATGTATTTCTTACCGAGCGTTGTCTGAAGGTTTGGATGGAGTGTTGATGTTGTTGAAGTCCTCGTCACTGTCTGTTGACTCTCCTCTCTGCCTGCTGATCCAGTCTCTCAGTGGTCTGTACAGGTGGAGGAGTAAGTGTCACATTAGTATCAGTAAATGACTAATGACATTAAGTCACATACAGGTGTTCAACAACACTGAGGCAAACACAAACTCTTACTGTTTCATTTCTGTTTGTACAAAGACACAAACGTGACACAACATGTGATTCAGTGACTGCTGAACCTTGGACAGAGTCAGGCTAGCTGTTTCCCCCTGTTTACAGTCTTTATGCTAAGCTAGGCTCACCATGTCCTGATATCTATCTGCTCACCTCACCCTCAGAAAACACATGTGTGTGTATATTTCTCTGATGAATAATTCAGTGATGACAATAATGGTTGTACACACACCTTATGAATGGGATGGCCATGAAAAACCTGTTGGGGGCCAGTCCGAGTTTAGACTTCGGGGTCATGTCGTTCCTGTGACACGGGAGCTTCTCAATAGGAAACCATTCGATGTTCTGCAGGAGGACGAGGAGACTATGAAACATGTGTGTGAGCTACGAACAGCTGGAGACTGAGTGTTGAAAGAAAGAGGTCCTACCCTGATCTCTTTCCTGGTTTTGGGGTTGAACTTGGTGTCCTTTGACACTCCTGGAATAATGTAGAGCCGCACCAGCTGGTCAGTGATTTTCTGCTCTATGTACTTGTCTTTGCAGATACGATTCTTGATGTCAAAGCCCGTCTCCTCCAATACCTGGAAAACACAGTGTTTGAACTACAAACTGAAGCCATTCATCAGACATGGCTCTTAATGCTGAACAATGAAGAACGTGAGACTCACTTCACGCACTGCACAGTCATGAGGAGCCTCGTCCTCATTAACCTTCCCCTTTGGAAACCCCCAGCCTGACTTCGCCAGGTATCCCTGGACCAGCAGCACCTGAGGAGAGAGGATGCAGCAGGTGAGAGTTAATCATTCATCACTTTTCACCTTCAATTTAAAAAAGACACGTCATTTCAACTCAAGATCATTTTTCTTATTGTCAACAAATCACCACAATGAGTCTCCTCATCAGCATGATGTGTTCATCCTCATCCCTCTGTGACACACAGCTGTTTGTCTTCTTTGAAATGAAACCAATAATTACATTACTGCCATATTTACCTGTTGTCAGTTGACTATAAGGTTCTAAGCAAGGTCCTCGACCCAGTTTACAATAGATCCTGATCAAACAGGATCCAGCTCAGAGCAGAAACCTTCTGATTATAAATATCTAACATAATGATGGATCACTGTCCTCAGACTATCCTCGTTCAATCCAAAAGAGACCAATTCATCTAAGCCTTAAATAAATCAAGTCTTTCCATGTACCTGAGCAGGAGTACTGAGACGTACTGAGATGTGTTAACAGAGTCAGGTTCTTCATGACTCTTCAGACTGAGAATCTGTCTGTGATGATGTTCGTCAGTTTGACTGAACAGCTGATGATTCATAATTTTGAATCAACTTTTTCAGTTCATTCAGCTGGTTTTACAGGACAACTTTAAACTAATTATTCATCCTGAGTTCAGTCAACTCACTGAGGTGTTTTAAATGATTGACAGTGTAGGAACGAATGGACTGGTCTGAGGGACTGCCACCCCACCTCCCCTACATTCAGCCCAGAGAAGCTATTTCCAGCTCAGCAGATTGTTGGCTTCGTCTTTTTGATTTTTCAATATTTGTTGACAGTAAGAAAAATTGACCGTCTGATCTCAGCTGTTAACTTGGTGAGTACAGTATTGATATGACTGATAGAAATGACAAATAAAGCCAAGATGTAATGTGTTTGAGTGTGCAAATACAACTCACATTTTCTAAGGATTCATCCAGAATGATTGCTCCATATGTGGGTACACCCATCTTGTACTCCTTCCACTGCTCCAGTACCTTCTGCACATCCTCTCCATGAGGCAACAGAAATGGACAGTGATGGAAAAGTTTGCAGCTGTCAAGGAAAACAACTAAACCAACATGAGTGCCACATCTGAGGATGAGCCTGAAGAGGTGCAAGAAAACCAAACTGCTCATGTTTGTATCCAGAATAATCATGACTTCATATGGTGGCTGTTTTAATGACAAAAAAATAAAATGGTATGTTGTTTGTGTGCAGTACAACAGAGTGGATGTAAAATGTAAAACATTAAGAAAAAAGTAATAAGGTCATTTAACATAATCAATCGCATCTAAAGATATCAGCTTTGGCGAAGTCTCTGATCCCACAGTGAGGAGCTCCTGGAGTGTTCTGCATGCAGAAGTCCAGGTAGAACCAGTGGGCCAGCTCGATCTGGAAGCACACCCGGATGGCGTTGTCCCTCTCCTCACTGGGGATGTGCAGGATGAACCGGCTGGAGACACAGGAGAAAGGGGGTCAGGGCCGGACTAACGCAGCCAGGGGCTCTGGGCCACAGATGAGCTGTGGGCCCTCACTGAGCCCCCACATGAGTCTGTTCACACCAACAGACTCAGACATGCAGGATACAATTCTTTTTCTTTCTGCTTTTGTAAAACTTATTTAAATTTTAACTAGTAACTCCTTTAACCTGAGCCATTTATATCAGGGACCAGCTGAATGCTCTGAAGCCAGCTGACATGGCCACTAGAGCAATGGACTCCCAGCAGAGATCAGGAAACACAGAGGATGCAGAGGAGGAACAACGCAACTAAAGAAGCGCTGTGGGGCTACATCCATATTACACATTCTAACATGCCACCTGGTTATTGTTTCAACCACCCCTCAGTTACCCTGGCAACCGTGTGTGACATCATCCGCTCTGTTCCCGCAAGATTCCACACCAATGACTGTACATAAAGATAGATGACATGTCTCCACTTCCTCCCACTGTGCAAAAACCTATGATAGCTTTAAATCTTGACATTACACTTCTGCTGTATAGCACCAAATAACTTATTTAAACCAAACTTGAAAATTTAACACAAACAAAAATGAGTGTGATAAGAGTAAGTTAGAATAAGAGAAACCATCTTTTGAAAAAGTTCCAGGACAGTAACAACTACAGTTCAACAGCAGCTGAGCTAATAAAAACTATAAACAACTACAGATACAGTTCAACAGCAGATGAGCTAACAACAACAATTACAGACAACTACAGACATGGTTCAATAGCAGCTGAGCTAACAACAACAATAACAATAACAACAACAACAACAACAACAACAACAGACCCAGTTCAATGGCAGCAGAGCTAACAACAACTACAGACAACTCAGACATGGTTCAACAACAGCTGAGCTAACAGCAACTACAAACAACTACAGATATGGTTCAACAGCACCTAAACTGACAACAACAACTACAGTAATGGTTTAAAAGCGGCCAAGCTAACAACAACAACTACAGACATGGTTAAACAGCAGCTGAGCTAACTACAACTACAGACATGATTCAAAAGCATCTAAGCTAACAACAACAACTACAGACAACTACAGACATTGTTCAATAGCAACTGAGCTAACAACAGCAACTACAGACAACTACAGACACGTCCAGCAACTCAGAGAGCGGTAGTTTGGCTCCTGACTTCAGTTTTTGTGTCGTCGGTGACTAATGACGAGAAAACCGTAACGATAAATGTCGGTTAATTGTCCAGTGAGCGTCGTTACCTGCAGAGGTCGTCCAGGACTCCGGAGGGAATCTCTACTCTTTTTGTTTCCATGTTGGTTGAAAACATCCCGACTCTCTCTCTCGGAGAATGCGGGGACAAAAGCCAGAGGAGCAGAAAGCTACATCCGCACTTCTCCGCTCATAGTCCCATCTCCAACTTTACATTATCTATATAAAACACCTAAAATCAGCTCATAACTACACTTCTGCTTCTTCGTATTCTTCGCCGATAACTCCAGTGTCTGATGATTGTGCTGCGTTCAGGGTAAAATAGGACGAAGGGTAATGATGGAAAACCCCGGGCTTAACGACACGTTTAATTACATTGAATAATCAATTTTGTCTAATATGTCATGCTTTCAGTTTATCATCAAGTGAATGACGTCCGACATGCGGAGGCTTTCAAAAAAACTCAAATTTTCAGTTTAAAATACGACCTGAATGTTGACGAGGATGCTGTTTACAAGTGTGAAAGTCGTAATTTCCTAAACTCCGATAAAACTTGAATGCGACATCAGTTTACAACCGGAAATTAATCATCCAATCACTGCTTAGGATGAGACCATGGGTTGACTAGACGAAACACTATTGGTTCACCTTTCTGTCAATCACCCGACGAAGGAAACGACGTTAGCATGTTAGTGTGAGTGGTACAAAGACGGTAAATTAGGCTCCGTCCAGATGAACTGGGTCTGTCACAAACACAAAGGGCCACCATGTTGCCAGGAGAATGAAAACAAAAGAAATCTAAAGGTTAAAAGGTGACTTATAAGAACATTACTTCTCTTACAACAACAAACTAAACTAAACTGAACTGTTTATACAGGTTTCTGCTAGAAATTAAAACTATAGTGTGGTGCCCATATAAGACAGCAATCTTAATAATATACTATATAAAAAGTCAGTAATGCCGAGGCTAGGAAACTATATAGTCTGTTCTTTATCCCCTTGTTCAGTTCTAAAGTTTTACTAATTATCAGATTGGCGATTTAAGGGTCCATCAAGACGTGTTCTAAACTATGTAAAATACTCTGCTAATTAATATTTTGTTCAGCATGGTTTTACCACATAAAAAGTAAAAATAAAAATAAAAGCGGCTGAAGCTCATCCACTCTTATTTCTTGATTGAGAAATGTGGATCAGGCTTTGAGTCCCGCCCACCACCTGCTTGCTCCAGGTGTACAGGTGAAAGAGTAGAAAGTATCGAGATGGTTAGAGGAGGAGACATCAGAGAGACTCAGCCACATGTTTGAGCCTCAGTCAGACCCAGACTCAGATGAGGAGTCTGTTGAGACCAGATCCAGAGACTAGCAGAGAAATCAGAATGGTTAGCGTAGTTAGCAACTTTTTTGATGTTTGTTAGCTTGTAACTGGCAGTGGCTGACAAGGTGTTAGTGGTTGTTCTAATGCTAACTTTCTCTCTCTGTACAGACAAGGTTTCAGATTGATTTAGCCCTGCCCCGCCGTCCCCACAAATTGAGTCTTATTGTATACCTTATCTTTTAATCACGCAAGTGTAAATATTCTATTACTATAAAGAAAATTACATTTCAGTGTGTCTGATGAATGAGGTTAAACAACTTTCTTAGGAGGTGTGATTTAAAATGATTTGTCATTGTTCATAAATAAAATTGCATTAAAACTAGAATTACTGCCCCACGCTATTATGCCTCCCCCTCTCAGACTAGTTTCAGGTTACATCCCTGTTTATCTAGCATCATATAAAATATCAACCAAGTGTGTGAAATTTTGTCATTTTGTCACACACCTTAACCCATCAACCTCCATGTCTTCATAAAACATTACTGAGATTTAATTTCATGTGTTAACAGACTGATGTAAACTTGTATTTGGTCTGAACATGTTTGGGTGAGTATAGTGTTGGTTTTACTGAACAGTGTGACACTGAAGGTAACTCTCATATATTTAAAGAAAAACAGATCAGTGGCCAGAGCTCACTGATGCTACAGGAAGTAGACAGTGAGATTCTCAACCAATCATGATTACAGCACCAAAACTGCCTCACTGGTTGTCCCAGGTGGCTCAGAGTGCAGATAAGAACAGATCTGACTGGGACATTGAAAGGAGGATCTGTGATTGGCACTCAAGGATGAAAAAATGACCTTCCCTCAATCGTTTGTCTGCGTTTAGACCAAACTGACTGTTTCTACTGTAATATCATCACTGGTAACATCACATGAGGAGACAATGAGATCAAATCTGTGTCCAGATCAAAATAAGACAACAGGTAGCTAATAGAAAAAAATCTTGCTGTTTATTAACAATTTATTCAATGAGGAACAACATTCACACAACATAATATATAAGAGTAGTAACCACACTAACACATCCAGATGCATTCTGGATAGCACAATTATTCTACAACATATAAAAATACAACATAACCATCAGAATTATTTTCATTCTCTTTTTCTTCAGCAGTCGAGAACCTGTAGGTGACCTGAAGTGAACTCAGTGGACATGAATCTGAACTTGTTGGCTCCATGATAAATGGCCAAATGATAGTAAACATGTAGCAGAGTCAGAAAACTTCAAACAGTCTGAACTGATGGGACTGAGTGGTGACGGAACGTCAGAGTCATTCAGCTTGTGCTCTCATGTTTTTAAAGGTTGTCCACCCCGCGGATCCTCCTCGCCAGCTGAATGTCACGGGGGAACACGGTTACCCGCTTGGCATGGATGGCACACAGGTTGGCGTCTGAGAATAACATCACAAGAAATGCCTCTGCAGCCTGGGAGGATGAGGAGGAGGAGGAGGAAGAATAAATGCTGAGGTTAGATCAAATGATTGAGATGATCACTCTTTTTTATCCAAGCTTTGACTGTAGAAAGTGTGTGTACAGCTTCAGTGCATTCAGCTCATTTATTGACCGACACTTAATACCAACGGACGCATCAGTCAGGCTTCAAACGACATCAGGCATCACACAGATCAAATGACCATCAGCTTTGATGAAAATTCAGTTAGTGTAGTAGCATCTCTGTGTTGTGATAATTTTGCTATACAGGAACTAAAAAGTAGAGATGAAATGATAGAAAAATTAAATATCACGATTACAGTGAACAAAATTACCATGGTTATCAGTATTATCACTTTTTTAGCAGGCTTACTCACTTTTTAAAAACTTACTTATACCTGCCAACTTTGGAGTCGAAAGGTATTAGAAGGCTGAAGAATCTCTGGAGCAGTGCTTGTGGCGCATGTGTCTGGGAGGCTTTGCTGTAATGCTGTACAGAATCTAACCATTGTAATTAACCACGGAAATAAACGGTTATAGTGATACTTAAAATCTAATTCTAACCGTCGGGCATATCTACCGTGATATAGCTTTAAACCGGTAACTGTTTCATCTCTACTAAAAAGCTGATCAGAGATCAGTTTTTAGACTTAAACATAAAAGCTGCACTTTTCTTTATTTTATATTGATGTGAACACAGGTGCTGAAAGTCATGAATCCACAGAGAATCTTAAATGTGGGTAACATCAGGCCTCCTCAAATCAAGACTCCATGTTGTTATCTGGAGCATGTGCAGTCGGTGCTACATGTACGGTCTGCACACAGACGTCTATACAAGGGTCTGTGTGTGACTGGGTTTTTATGGTTACAGTAAGAGTTTTATGAATTATGTTTGAAGCCAAGTGAAAATGTTCAACCTCGGTTTTAGTTTTATCCCGGACTGAAATCATCAGTCTGAGGTGTTCTGAGTTTGAGGACATTTTCCACTGAATCATGTGTATAAACAGAACAGACTGTGAGCTCGGCTGTGGAGACGGTTGCTTACCTCCTGCAGGGCCAGAAGAGCGTAGACCTGCCACCTCAGAGCCTCTCTGGAAAAACTATGACAGACCTCACGAACCTGAACCAGAGGAAGATCAGTTCCAGTTCATTCACAAAATCTACACCTGGAGGTTATAGAATTAAATTCATTGGCAAAACTTCATATAATTCTCGTTCATCAAATCCATGTCAACCTGTGATTCAGTGTTTCAGTTTTAACCTCAAACAACAGCTCAATCACCACCACTGTACCAGGAGCTCTTTAGAGCATAGGGCTGATTCCTGTTCATGCATGACGAAGAACAGAAGATTTCTGAGCGCAGACATCAACTACAGCATTCATATGCTCCTCGTGGTATTGCTGCTGTTACTCACCAGGCGAGAGAACGGTCCCTTCCTGAGCAGAAGGTCGCTGCTCTTCTGGTACTTGCGGATTTCCATTAAGGCCTTGGTTCCTGGTCGAAACCTCCTCTTCCTAGGAGTCACAGGAGCCAGCTCTGGAGGGCAGACACAGAGGGTTTGATGTTTTACAGGAGGTGAGAGCACCACTTGACAAATACCAGAGGGAAGTGTTTTTATACAGACAGGATATGAAACTGTTAGCTTGTGGAGTAGAGACATGTTTTACTAAATGTCTGATAGAGGATAGAGGTTTTTCTGTTTGAGGATCTCAGCTCTGGATTGAACTGATTTTCAGAATCAGTATCCTCTTCACTGACAAGCTTTTGTCTTGTGTGTGTTTATTTTGTGTGTTTCAGACGCCTTGTAGATTTAACTCTAAATTGATAAATTTGGGATTTTATCGAGACAGTCTACACTCTGTCACCCATAATGACTAAATGAAAACATGTTCAAATCAAAATTGACATCTCTCATTAATCCTCCTTAATCCAGCTCTTTGTGGGGCCCCCTTCAGAAGTTCTGAATTAGTGTGTAGATTAAACACTCAGTCTTTAACAAGGGTCTCTCAATCAAAACAATAACAAAAGATGGCGTTGGGTTACGTCATGAAGTAGCATGGGATCATGGGAGTTGTCGTCTTCACCACCATCACCATAAGCTCCTCCCGGTTTGGATTTCTTCAGTGTCAGTGGTTCAGGAAATCAAACAGACCTGGTGATTCTAACCATTAAAATCACTGAATGAAGCAGTTTGACATTTAAAGTCAGAGTTTGAGCGACGCTGTACGGAGGACAGAGACTCAGGGAAGAGCTGGAGCTGAGATTGTTTCTGATTGTTCCTCTGAAAACTTATGAAGCAGATGTTCAGCAGGTTTTTACCAGCAGCTGAATGATCCACAGAGGTGTCCTCCTCTCCACAACAAACATTTCCTCAGCTTGTTTCTCTGATAACTTCAGATCCAGACGTCCGACGACTAAAATCCTTCATCTGGTTCAAATATAGAGCTGAAAACCACCAAGGTGGAAAAAGTGTATGTGGCTTAAAACTAGATAAAAGTCAATGTTGAGCTTCTGTCAGACAAACACACTGACACATGATCATAGAGGATATGATGTCACTGACAGGCGACCAATGAAACGTTTCCATGATTAAAATCACAGATTCCTCCGGTTTGAGAATTGATGGAAACATTTGAGATGATGTAAGAACACAACTCAACAACATATAGAACACAGGTCCAGTTGTTTTTAGACATTTTATTATGGAAAAATTACAGATTACAACTTAAAAGGGAAAATTTTGTTTCCATTTAAAATTAAATCTACAGTGTAATAAAGGGAAGTGGTCTGAAGACTTTCTGAAGCTGCTGTACACATGAACTGGTACATCATGTACATTCCCTTTTTTCTGTATTTTCATATTGTATATAACATGTTGTAATCTCTTGTTTGGATAAATACCATAGAAATAAACTCAGTCTCACCTGAAAGTCTGCTCCTTCTCGGGGACCTGGGTTTTGAACCGGAGGTCCCTGGTGTTGGTGCCGGTGCCGGTGCGGGGGGGCGACGTTGAGGGGTTTTGCCCTTCCGGCGGCTGGTAGATGTATTATGACGCATCGCCTCCAAAACAGGTTAGGATCACAGAAGGAAGAAACAATACAGCAGTCGAGGTGAGACTGTGAAAGACATTATCAAAGATCAGCAGGTTGATGATTTTTGTTCCATTCACTCAGTTACTGAAACAGCTGAAACACAAACATGAACACATGTGGAGTACTGACAGGATTTGCAGGTGGTCAGAAAATGTATCATTAATTCTGATAACCAACTATTCATTCATCATCAAATTCCTCTTTCCATATGGAAACAAAAACTAAAAGCAGTGCTGTGTTTTATGTTCAGGTGATTTCAGTTAATGGTCTTTACAAACACAGTTGTCAGAAACTTGTCTTGGTCGGTCAGATTGAAGCGGGATGATAATATTCAGTGTTGAACTATCGTGTAGATAAAATGAATTAAAATATACTAAACATCATAATTGTATATGTGTTAAAAACTAAAATGTTGTTAAAGGACAGATTTTGCACAGGATATAAAACAGTCTGTGATATTGTTCACTTTAAACTGAATATAGGTTTTGGACTGTAGGTCAGATGACATCTGAAAATAAACTTCAACTATCAATCATCAGATAAACCGATCTCAGGGAGCAGATGCTCCCCAGGCCCCTGATTCTGAGGGACACTCCCAGAACCTCCAGGAGAACTGACCCAGATGCTCATACACACCACATCTGTTTCATTAACTAACATCTGTATGGTCCTACATAAACCTGTAAACAAATAAATAAATGATTTTGAAGACATGATCCGAGGTCTGAACTACGAAGCAGGTTCAACAAACCCAGGATAACTTTCTGTTGTCTGGTTTAACTGAACCTAACATTGTCCATCCTGGATCAGCTGTACTACGAAATAGGTTATCAACTGGCTCAGTTAAAAAAAAGGCGGAGTTGTTCATTATAAGCAACATAATAAGAACCATGAACAAAGTATAAATATGATATGAGAAGAAACACTGATACCTGCGGGTAAGTTCAGTTATAGTGACGTCATAAAGTGAAATTCAACAAGGTGAAATGTAAACAAACTAGAATAAAAAACCCACAGTAGAAATAATTTCACTGATTAAAGTCAGACTGAGGATAAACTGTGAATACGAGCATGAATCAACCGTAGTAACGTGTTGTGTATCTGAACATGTTTTACTCTATAACTTTGCAGTTCTCTTTTCCTAAAGTCAGTCAGGGTTTTAAATAAAGATCAAAACATTTGGAGTCTAAGTCTTGAAGCTCTGGTATAAAGGTTTAATTCATTGGTGACAACGTTGAATTGACTGACTTTGCATGTTTCGACACGTGAACAATGTTTTGATTGTTGTAGAGGCTTTTGTACGTGTTTATTGTTAGGAGAAATGCATCAACTGTTCTGAGAACTGCATCGAGAGTTGTGAGAATGATGTTTCTGATGAGTGAAATGCATCAAAGAAAAACTGTAAAAAGAGAGTTGCCTCGCCTGTGGATCCTGGTCAGATGGGAAACAACAAACTGAGGACAACGGGTTAAAATAACGTTTCCATTTTCTCCCTGTGAGACCGAGTCACGGAGAAATGTACGAATACCGAGGAGACTTAACGGTATTGTTTTATTTCAGTTGACAACTGCTGCACAAGAACACTCACACGGTAAAGTTAGCAGCTAGTGTTAGCTCCGTAGTCACTGTAACGGCACGTTAACTTTTAGCTGCTAATTGCCAACTGCTATCGCCATAGTAATGCATATTAACTCGGTGTGTTTATATTGGCTGTAAACTTACCTGAGGAGCTGAACAATGACCCAGGCTTTTACCAAAAACAGTGAACTGAAGAGATTGAACAGCACCGAGCGAGCACAACACAACAGCCACAGAAATTCAAACGACGCCTCTCCACCAGCTAAACCAATTGGATTAGAGCAATTGGGCGGGGCAAACGTTTTGGGAGCGCTTGATGGGAGCTATTTGAACTCGATAAATGGGCGGAACGTGATCGGAGTAGACATAAACCAGTTTGTGGATCTGACACACTGTGATTGTGAGAGGCTGAAACGCACCTTTAGGCTGGACGTAGACAGAGGGAGATGATTGGAGGTCTATTTAAAAAACCAGTCAGAGTTAAACCGCAGTAGAATAAAATTATTGTTCAGTAAATGATCATTAATACGACGAGGGAAGTATTTTAAATGATTATTAATGATTTTGTTATAAAGCACCAGTGTCACCAAACAACATCGAGACTCAGATCATTTAACAAAACGAAGATTTTATTACAACATGACTTTTACAGTAAGTGATGCTGTGGGACAACCTCTTCTACATCCTGCACCACACTGGTCTTTCATTATCAGTACACCAACATGTTATCACCACACATTGAACAGAGTTTATTCCAGTATAAAGTATTTTTATTGTATTTTATTCAGTGTCCATGATCTGAACAGACTGGTCGACCACATCCAGGGAGAGTGGAGTCACAGTTTTGGAGAGGACGGCCGTGGTGCCTGGTTTGTACCTGTACTGTCCCTCTCTTGAAACAAGACAGGGAGGAGAAACACAGTTAGTTTGTTTAATGACACATTAGGAGCTTCAGTACCACTGAAGGAACTCAGATTTCCTTTTACATCTGAATGCAACAGAAGATCAGCGGGAGAAGGGCTGGAGGAGACATGACTGATGCTCTTCTGATCAAAGGTACAGTATCTACAGTCTCACCTCTTGCCCTTCGTCGTGGGCTTGTCATAGCCTCGCAGGTACTCCACTCCAGCTGCGGTGATAACACACAAGTCAACGTTGCTGCCTGAACCCAGGTCACAGAAAATCCCTGCAGCGATGGCGTCCCGTACGAGCTGCTTCGCCTCATCCAGCTGGAAGAGAGAGGAACAGACAGGGTCAGGACATCCAGGGGATCAGACTCCTCCAACTCCTCCAAAAGAAGCTCCTCACTTCTCCATCTGCTCACATCTCCTGCACATGAGCAACACAACGACACACTGCCAGGTGGTCAGCTCGAAGTTCGTCAGTTTACACCTGCTTTAAAATGCATCTACACATGCGTCTCCATTGACTACTTGTGATCGGATCTCACTTTCCCGCTTTCTATGCAAATAAACATGTATACGTTGTTGTTTTTAACCGATCGACAGACTTTGTCGATGTGCTTGTGGTATGTGTGTGTGTGAGTGAGAGCGGGTGAGTGGGGCTCGGAGGGGTTGAGTGAAATAATGCGCTGCGCACAGGTCTTATAGTGAAATACAGTTTGACCCATTTGTAAGAGTAAAATATTTTCCGTACATTAAGAAGCTGGCTGTGGATTGTTTGACTTCTTACAACATGTTTTCTTTTGTCCACACTCACCGCCATGTTTCACAGTGGAGAGCAGAGCTTTCTGACAACAGCCTCCAGCCTGTGACAGTAACCAGCCTGCTCAGGTTTTTACAGTCAGGTGATTCAGCTGCTCTCAGCTCCTCTGTGCCGACACCATTCATTACTATTAGAAAAGCTGACCCAGCAGCGGCAGCAGCAGTACTTGTTCAGGATTCACCTGATCTCACTCTGTTACAGATGATTTCAGACACATACTGAAAAGATACAATCTACTCAGGTTTGAGAGCTTCATTCATCTTTGCTTTTTCAAATTACTTTATACATGTATCAGTAGTTTAGCCCCAGAGTCTCTCTCCAGATATATCCAAAGGCAAGACGGTAACAGAGTAACTAGGAGCATGGTAAACAGCAACTGTAAAATACCACATCGTAGATCTGAATTTAGACAATCATCTTTTTCTATAAAGGGCTGTGAACACATCACCAACTCAAATCAAATTAACTCCAGATATAAATTCCTTCACAACAAAGGCTCAGTGCTGCTAAAAGCAAACCAGAGCAAACTCATTTCTAGGTAACTCTATTTAGTAATTGTCTTTGTTTGACTATTTAGAGTTTGTTGTTGTTGTTGTCTCTTTTTGGACTGAACTTCTGTTTATTCTAACTAAATGTAAGATATTATCAATTGTGTTGTTTTTGCTATTGACATTACACATGTCAATAGGGACAGAGTTAGCAACAGCTATAAACTCTTTGTGCAACAAATTCGTTTCATGCTTTGTTTTGAAACTATGTTAAAATGCATCATCCCTATCAAATAAATAAAAAAAACAAAAAACAAACAGACCCAGTTTAGTCTGAATGTGTCTGTGTCACAGTGTAACACTTCTGAGTTTCTTGTTTCTACTGGTTGTTTATTCTACGTCTGTTCACATGATTCACATTTGTCATTTGTGGTTTTGGCCGCTTGTCTTGATGTTGTGTCTTTGTAGCCGCTTGTCACACAGTGGTTTCAGACAGAGATTTTATATGGCTGGTCAACTGGCAAAACAGAATCTGGAAAAATCTCAGGCTCGCAGTATGAAGCATTTGTATGGCTGGCGCTCTGAGATGTGTCAGCTTAGTAAGGGGGGCCCAAGTACCAGCTTTGTTGCCCGTGGTGGGGTCATCACTTCAAGCCAGGTTTGTTGGGCCCTACACTGTGGTGCTTCAGCTGTCGGAGCAAAACTATCCCGTTGAAATTCATTCATAGCAAGAATGCATGAATGAATTTCAAATGCTGACACAGACAGCGCAGTTTGATTAGATTACACCAGATGAAAGGAAGGTCTCACCTCCAGGTTTGGTTTGAATCTGTCCTCAAACACAGAGACCGCAGCTGCAGCTCCAGACCCTGGAACCACAACCGAACATCAGGAAACTTTATTCAAATTTAAACTGTTTTCATTCAGTATACAGTAAAGTTCATACAGTAAACACAGCAACGTACCCATGGTGAGGAAAGGCAGTTTATCGTAGGAGCCGTGTGGGTAAACGCTGTACAGGTGAGCTCCAGTCACATCAACTCCTCCGACAATCAGAGATGAACCGACGTGACCCTGGTACCTGAAACACCAGACAGACGTCACTGCTGCTTCCCCTCGTTCAGCGGAAACAAGTCTGAGTTCACCCTGACTCAAAACAGACTGTGACACAAAATGAATTCATCTTTCCCGCTAAAACTGAACCAGAACTCTGTTTTACTTACACTCATTCTGTGTTGTGTTTACAGACTGATCTCAGAACTGTTCGCTTTATGTTCAAAACCTCACACAATAAAAAATAACTGACATTTACCACATTCTGCTCCACCTTCATCTGAACAACCTGTCCCAGGTGAGGAGGCCAACTGAACTGACGTACAGAAACACAAGGAAACAAACCTGAACAGCATCTGTTTCAGCTGTCGGGTTACCATGGCGACAAGGGGTGGTCGCCCGGTGTTGAGCGTGTGCAGTTCCACGTTGGACGCCATGATCTGCGTGGTGATCTCTGCGTCTGCAGCCACGCCGGCGCCGCAGCAGCTACAGGATGTGACAGACACGGTTGAGTTCGTCAGCTGATGGCCGAGGTCCTCGTCATCAACATTTAAAGCACCCGGGTCTGTCTCAGATGTTACAGCAACAGGTGAGCACAATAATGGCACTATAATTTTGGTGGTCAAAGGTCAAAGGTCAGGGTCGTGGTGACCTTGCAAAACACGGTTTTGGCTTTGAGGCCTTAGTGACACCTAGAGGGAACTTCTTCGAATTTGGTAAAAAGCTCACTTGGACTCAAGGACGAACTGATGAGATTTTGATGGTCAAAGGTTAAAGGTCAGTGTGACCTCATAAAACCCTTTTTAGCCATTACTCAAGACTCCAACCAGCAATTATGACAAAAGTTCACACACATGCTTCATATTTTCTATGACTCTGGATAAACAGGGATGTAACCTGAAACTAGTCCAAGTGGCGGAGGGATACAACCATACGGTGGTGATTCTAGTTTGTGTATGAACACACACATTACATTCAGCACATACTTAAAGCACGGGGGGAAGGGGACTGAACCACCAGTGAGAAATACCTGACCTGCTCCACCTGAGCTACAGCTGCCCCACCCTGCCCCGCATAACTGTTCTTAAAAACATATTTTTTTTAGGAATATTACATCAACCAATCAAACAGGTGAAAGGACAGTCAGTGTCAGCTGCTGTTTGTCTAACTATAGAATAAACCCAGTTTCTTCACAATCTTTTTAATGCCCTGATGCTGCTGATGATGATGATGATGATGATGAAAAGCCAAAAGATGAAATTTCTCCTTATTAGTGAAACCTCTGCTAAAGTAGAACTTCACAGGATGCTCCACGTTCCTCATTTTAAAGCTTCTGATGTTTCCCTCTAAAACAACATGAGACCTAAAATTACAGCTTTATTCTCATTATATTATGACTTATTTCTTGTAAAGTTAAAGACTTTATTCTCATAATATTATAATTTATCTTTCTTGACATATTATGAGTTTATTCTCAAAATTTCAGATTTTTTCCCCTCAATATGTCTCACATTTTTACCTCTGCCCACACCTGTGATAAACCACATTGACCCAGTCTACACAAGGACAGAGTCATGACAGAAAAAGTCATCCTGAGTATGAAGACAGACCAACACTGAGGACACAGCCACTCCCCCCGCTGTGGACCTGAACTCTGCTTTCACTCACTAGATCTTTGGAGCGATGTAGTGAATCTTCATGCAGTTCTTGTCGGCCACCACCATGTCGTCTGTGGCCCTGGTGTCTGCTCCCAGGATCACTCCGTCCTGAGGAACAGGACAGGTAAATACTCAGGACCGCAGTTCACTTCTAAACCAGATTACAGTCTGTGTGTGTGTCTGTGGTGAAAACACTGGAGTCAGGTCCTCACCTTGTAAACGATCCCGGCGATGGTGGTTCCTGTTTTTCTGGCATTGGGAGCTTTGTAGCCGAGCTCCGATAAGTTGGACTCCAACACTGCATTCCTGGAAACAATGGGTGAGCATGAGACAGACAGAGTGGACTCACTGTCTCCCTCCTGATATCTGACCACTAACACAGGACTACAGTGTGTCCTGACCACCAGTGGATTACACAAGTGTTAAGAAGGACAGACAGGCTTCCCGTCACACAACAGAGTGATTTACTTTGAAATTCAACAAATAAACTCACCTGGTAAATTCTGTAATATCTGGAGTTCCACAAGAAGTGTGATTACAGGATAATGGTCCTGCCTAAATATCAAATGTCCAGATCTGATAGACCCTGAAAACTGGGAGAGTTTCTCTTGAACTTAATTCCCTTTTTTATGTTATTCATTATTTTTTCTTTCTTCTTCTTTTGTTTTTTTTTTTAATTGTCTATTTATTTTTCACATCGTAAAATATATGGTACTGTTTTACTTGCTGTATTTACATTTTATTTTATTTACTTATCTACTTACTTTGTATGTGTGTGGGGGGTTGCATGTGTTTTTGTAGCTTATCATTTAAAAAATGCAATAAAAAAGAAAATTCCACAAATAAAATCCAGTTACAGCTGTTCTGTGTTTACATCAGTAATATTTATAAAAACAACAGATAGACACATCTTCATTCTATCTGTAAAATCACATCACCATCATTTGTTGGGTCTGTTCCTTTACATCTGGAGAATATGATCTGTAGACAGGGGCGTCTCTGTGGCAACACAACGCTTCATTTATGGTTGGTCTGTTGTTGGGACACATTTTACCTTCATCAGAAAAATTGCACCTCCTGTGATTTGGATATTGCACTTGGCTGTATTGCGATATTGATAATATTACGATTAATTGTTAATTGTTCAGCCCTAATTCAAATTCAATTATATATGAGAGCATTTTATTAATTACATATCAACAAACGATCACTGGCTTCTCTCTGTATTAATGGATCACATTTTACAAGATTATCTTCTTCTGCACTCATTTAAAACAGTCGAGCATCCAAACCTTCCCGGATAGCAAAATAAATCCGGCCCATACTTGGCCCACATGCTTGTTTTCTTCTGGCTCAGTATTCCACACGTCAAATCCGGCCCATATACAGCATGATTTTAGATGCTACCTCCACATCTGGATCACAATAGTCCAGCGGTCAGTCACAACTGGCGGATAACAGCCGGACTCTGCCCAGATGTGGAAGTATATGGGCCAGACTTGGGCAGAGGACCCGTGGAATATGTTAGGCCAGAAGTTTCAATTTGCTATCTGGGTTAAGACTGTGTTTCTGTTCATACCAGTTTAATAATATTAAAATGGAATCTGAACACCTGCATGTCTGGATCTGACTCAAGACACTGCTCATCCTCCTCACGTCGCTCCTGTTTTTAATGGGAAGGTTTTGCTCTTGTCTTTATGAAGGTCTACAGTCTGAAGGTGTTGTGTGTTGGACAGAGGACCGTGGAGCATCCTGGGGGAACGTACATTTTACAGGCAACAGTCATTGTTTCCCTTGCTGATTGTTGTATTTCTCATATTCAACATATTGAAATTCTAGGCCTATAAATAAAAAGGTCATGGAGTCACAGTTCAGTTCTCAGAGAGCTTTGAAACTAAATCTAGAGCTTTATTTTGAAAAACAAATGACAATCTTCTGTCTTTCAAAGTCGAGGTCTGGACCTGGACGTGGACTGCCACAGACAATAAAAGCACAATACCAGGACAATCTGCTGACGTTATAAACTCAGTATTAAACAGACAGACACGCCACAGTAGCAGAAATGACCGGAGCAGTCTCAGCCTCGCTATGAGCAGACACAGTGTTTCTTACCTGCGGCTGTTTTCAAAGCAGAAACCTCTGGACTGCAGCTCGGTGGGCTTCAGACTGTGGAGCATCTTCAGCCGCAGAGGAGAGGAAGGTGAGGGTGAAGATGAAGATGAAGGTGAAATTAAAATAAGCTGAGGCCCTGTCACGCTGTGTGTCAGCGCTTTTTTTTTTTTTTTTTTAGAGGCTTTTACTTTTACTTTCACTTCTACAGAGAAGCCAAGCCTCCCTGCTCCACACTGTACAAAATATCCACATTCACTTCCTCACTCTGAGTTTGAAGGAGAGGCTCTGCATCAAAAAGCCTGGAGGTGACGTCAGAGTGAAGAAACTACTTTTCTCCTTTCATAGTTTAGTTTTATGAAACACTCCCTCAGAGTCGGAGTTAAGGAGGGAGGTTATCTCCACTGTAAAAAAAAAAAAAAGAAAAAAGAAAAAAAAGAATGAATTTTATTTACTGATATTTCTTGCAGTGTATTAAAATGTGACAAACTGTTAAGATGGACTCTGGAGGCCTAAGATGTCGGCTCAGGTGATATGTCAATTTAAGCAACGTTTAACATCTAGTTTAACTTTTTCTGCTGATTTTTTGAAAGGTCATTTAATAGCTAACCCTCACAGCTCAAACTGAGCTGATGATAATAAAAGTCAACTGTTATCAGGGACGTGTCTGACGCATTTGCTTCAGTTACTCAGAGACCAACCAAACTTTATATATTAAACTTACATCTGTCTGATAATTATCCAAACCATTTAAAGATGATTACATATCATTCACTTTATTTATTTGAATGGAAGAATTCACCATACAGAAATGGAATATATGACATATATGTCCCTATATCAAGAGTGATGTTGCCATATACTGTATGTCACCTATAAGAGGATATATTATTAGATAGATAGATAGATAGATAGATAGACAGATAGATAGATAGATACTTTATTTATCCCCTAGGGGGAAATTCATGTGTCCATTAGCTCATTGTTGATAATAATAATAATAATAACAGGGTTGAGGTGTTGTATAGCCTGATGGCAGTGGGAACAAAGGATCTCCTGAACCTCTCTGTTCTGCAGCACAGTGAGATGAGACATGAGGCTTTGGGATGGATATATATTTATGTAACATATGTGTACAATATAAGCATATATACATAAACATACATATTTGTATGGGTGAGACATACTGTATATGTCAATGTATGAAATGGCTCCAATTTCTAATAGGTTTCATATATAATTTTTACATGTTTTCATTTTATATGTACATATATTTCATATATGGAAATTCAGTATATGTACATATATTACATTTGTGTATGGGTCAGGGTAACCCTTTAGTTTACAGGCTGTTATTAAATATGTATTAATGTGAAGAAATAACATTCAAGTAAAATCAGTGAAATCAATATAATTACAAGTTGTATTAATATAATTACTGGGAATAACTGTAAATATATTGGGTAGTTACAGAGTGAAATTAAAGCAGAATAAAGAGAGTTGGTCAGTATTTTTATGATAAGTAGGCCAGTATAGCTCAGAGGAGGGTAAGATAGGAGGGTCCTTTCTGTATCCAGTAATATCCCGTATTGCATTGTGAAGACAGGGAGGTAATACCAAGTCTCATAAAGCATGTCCACATTGTTGTCGGCCAAAATAAACGCAGGAGCCAGTTTCATCCACACACCCACGTTCTTTCTGTGTAATAAACATAATGTTTTTGTAGTTTCCACAGTCTGACCTTCCCATTGTGAATAAAAGTACAAATAACTTTTCATTCAACAATCAAACAAGTTTTTATTCCAGCACAATTGAAATACAAGAGCTGATTGGATCTGCTTTACTTGGTAATTACTTCATCATTTGGCTACTCTTTTCTAATATGAAATCAATGGTCTGTAAATAAAAGGTTTGGGACATGGTACATTTATTGGATTTAAAAAATAAAGAAAATTTGCACTTATAGACAACAACTTGATGCAACATAAATGTGTTTACATGGCTGATTCTCAGATGTGACCTCTGTTGTGCTCTGAGTCCAGATGGTGTGAACAGCAGTGTTTCTCGGTACAGAGGCAGAGCTGCTGCAGGTCCTCACAACCTGCAGAGGCACTTTAAGATCATAGCTTGACCATGCTCGTCCGTAAAAGCCATGGCAACAGAATGGTGACGCTTGACCGAGGTGACGTCAGAGCTGCAGAACTGTCCACTCTCATTTGCACTTGGACATGACCTGAGTTAACCCCATGCCAAACCTGTCTGAGGCAAAGTCGTTCTCTTGAACAGCAGATCCTGGAAAACCTCCCGGATGAACCTCACTGGAAAACAAACTACAGTGAAGAGACACCTGTGAATTTCACCTGCTGAAACCATAGCTCTGGAAAAGTGACATTAAGTGTAGGCCTAATTATGATATCTCAGTAATTTAAACAATCTATCATAAACAAATGAGTTAACAGTTCACACACAGGTGGGTTATATGCACGTCCTGTATTTTTTACACACGGGTGGTACAATGCTCTCTGTCTAACATTCACCCTCTCTGATGCTGTATTACACTTATATCTTTATTGATATATAGGCCTGTGTGGAATATGTCCAATATAATTAGACTTTCGTTTTGTAAATGATGTCAGAGTTATTCATCAGAGAAGGAAACCTGTTTTCAATTAACTGAGGGAAAGGCTTCATGCAGGGGGTGAAAGCAGTTGCTGAAGAAGTTTTGAAAATTGATATGAACAATGAAGGATAAACTTTTCCCTAGTGCTAAAATCATTGAATGACCTGGGGGACAGGCTAATCACAGTTGTTTTGTAAAGCTTTGATTTTGGAAGCTGCACTCTCCACCATTAGAATGATGCTGTGGCCATGCTCTTATTTTGTAGCCTATATTTTAGTAAATATATAATATTTATAAATATAAAAAATATCCAAGAAAAGAAGCGTGTTTGCACCACATTCACTGCAGCAACTGCATCAAAGATGTGAGTGCATGAGTTTCTTAATAAAAAAAAACAGGATTTGTGCACCTGCATGAAGAATTTGAGAAGGTGTAACTGTTGTGTTTGTGGGAGAGAAAAAAAATCTAAAAGTGTGCAACTCCTAAAGCATTTTTCCTCTGTGACCTCGAATTTACTGATACACATACAACTACTAATTCCACTGTCACAGCTGTTCAGTTGTTTGGCACCAAAAATACCTTCATACTTTTGTCTCAAGACTTGAAGACAATAAAATCACCATGTAACTGAAATACTTTGGCAAAAATATGATATTTACTTAAAAATAACTTTCATACAGAATAAAGGAATTGGCTTTTAAAACAACCTTGGGGACAACTATTCATCTCTCATCCTTGTAAAGCCTCCAACCTCACCAGGATGTCAGTTGTGGCCTACGTAAAAGAAATCAGTTTTGTTGATGAATATCTAGAATAAACAAATTGATTATAAGATATAATATAATATAGATATAATATTAAATTAACAGACGTGTATTTATGGGTCATTAAGTGAACACTGTATCCTACATCGGATTAGTGCAGTAGAAGTGGGATATTGATAGAGAAAATAAAAATTCTTTCCTCAACAGAAGTTTGAACATACCTCTGGCACCGTAACCTCAATGATGAAGTCAACATTTCTTAAAATGGTGAGATCTGGAGACAATGCTGTTGTATAGAGTAAAGGTAAACAGTCGTCTTCTCTTCAGCCATTTTCAGAAAACCACCAATAGAAAAGCTAGAAAATGTCATTTCTGGAGAAATTGCAGTGGGGTTGCTTTCTGGTGAGAAAAGCTGAAGCTGAACTGATGTCTGTGTGGAGTCAGTTACAATGACAAAACTGCCCATTATCAGTCAAATGTTTGATAAACACCACAGACATCACAGAAGTCTTTTAATTAACTGATCTGATTTAGCTGTTCATGACCACCTTACTCAGAGGTTGCCATGGTGATCCTAAGTGCTCAGTTTCTACTGAGTGAGACATGGGCTGTGCCCCAATTCAGGAGCCGCGTCCTTCAGAGGCTGCGTTTGAAGACAGCTTGCGTCACAGCAGCGTGACTAGAATGTCCCATTTCAAAGGCTCCTTCAAATGCAGCCGACAAATGCGTGCTTCTTTCCCTGGGCAACGAAGGCTCCACGTTGCCCAACCTACACCAAGACCCACCGCGCGCTGGTAATGAGAGCAAACAACACTGACCCAGAGCCTGAGGATTACACTTTTAAATGTAAAATTGGGTTTCAGCTCAGTCCAACAGCAAACGGAGCAACTGTTAAAACCACAGGCCTTGAACACAAGTTTTTGTGAAGTAAAGTTATGTGTTGTCAAAGTTGCTAGGCGACAGGAGCTGCGCTTGCGACGCAATGGTAAGGGCGGGAACAGCTGCTGATGCCCAGCGAAAATCCACTGTAGACCAGACCGTCTCATTTGGGTTTGGCCCTCGAAGGGCCACGCTTTTGTACACAGTGTCCTCCGAAGGATGCGGCCTCTGAATAGGGACACTAATGATTAAGCTGAGAGACACAACAACTATGGCTTGCCATTCAAAGACTATTAAATCCTATCAGCTAAAGCTTTGTGTTGTTTGAGAGGAGTCTGCTCAACACAGTGATATAAAATACTTGTCTGTGGAGTCTAAAATGTGGCATGTGCAGCCTTTTTAAAAATGTCCTGCTTCCTATTTTCCCCACCATTTTACTTAACTTTACTTACTATAAAATGGAAAAGGTAGCACCTGGCAAACACTGCTTAAAGGTAATCCACCAAGAATGAGCTCCAAAATTAATCCACCAATCAGAATATATGTAACCTGGAGTCAGTTGGAATCACTAATTGTTGAATGTTTCCTGATTAAAACTGAACTGAAACATTTCCAGTGAAAACTGTTGAAATGTGTGTAACTCATTGTCTGTATTTAGTGTTGGCACAGTCTGCAGCTGGACTTTGACAGAAATGTCAGTCAATACATCAGGAGTCTCTAATCAGCTCATTGATATCCTTCAGCTGTGTGTAACTGGAAGACAGCAGCCACCTGCACAGGTGTGCTGATGGCAGATGAAACGGGTCATGTTGCTGAATTACTGAAAGTGTGGTAAGGTTTTGGGAAGTTATTGAACTGGGAAATTGTGTTTCTGTTAATAAGTTATATTTATTTAACATGAGAACTGGCAGTAGAGTTGCAAACTGTGAAATGGATAACAATTTATTTCATGGTTGTTTTTTTTCCCTCCCTGTATTTGTGAAATAAAAGCAGCTCAATCTACTTCGGTTACTCAAGCCATCTTGTTTTTTTCAGCCACAGTTCATATGGTGGCAGTGGTGGGATGGTCAGTCGCAGAGCTGAGCATGCGTTTAAAAAATGAGCACGGCCACGGTTTCAAAACCAGCAAATTCCGAGGAAGACTGAGGATAAGAGGGAGACAGCAGTTACGTCTGAGGAAGAGGCACCACCGCTGGGTTTTGAGGCACAAGGAGCAAAACCTAAAACCCCACAGCTGCAGGCAGGGCCGCGACAGAAGGAGGTCCCTCAAACACAGAGGTAGTAAACCTGTGTGACCTGAGTGATTCTGAAATCTGACAGGTTTGATGTAGACATGGACACCCTAAAAAAAAAAAAATGTCCATAATGTGGTGAATTTGACCTAGATGATAGGTATGTAATAAATATTGTGCATATCCACAGTTTGAACTTAACATCCACCCATGATATACTGTACGCACGTCCTGATGAAAATAGTCCAAATTTGAAGTTTCTCAATTTCACAACAAACAATTTGAAAATGCGATTTAATAATTTAAGCAGATAAACCTTTGTGAACCATAAGAATCCTGTCAGCTGTTGCATGTTCCGTAACACTCTGCTGGTGTAGGACCTGGACAGTATAAGGCCCCTTGGTTTCCTGTGGTGAGAACTCGTGGCTGATGTTGGGTGCAGTATTTTGCATCTCCTCTGTCAGTGTGGGAGGTATTCTTTTGGATTTCCACATGTATTCAACTATATTTCTTATTTGCACTTAACTTATATGATCTTCCTATGCTAAATCTTCCTATACAGTCAGAGAGGTGAAGCTGCACAACAGAACCATCAGAGCCACTGCAAAGGAATTTCTGATTAATTACAGACCACTGGCAAGATACTGTTATAAAATAAATCCATCAGAGGTTGCTGGAGATGGAATTTGCCCATCCCTGCCAGTAGGGTATGTCAAAACCTGTTTAGTTTTCAGTGAGGAGCAGCAAAGTCAGCTGGCAGAATACATCATGACTGCCTCAGACATTTCTTTTGGCCTCTCTCCTGTTGAAGTTTGCAAACAATGATGTCCCTGTCCGCACAAACTGGGCAGAGAAGGAAATAGCTGAGGGCAGACTGGTTCTCTGGCTTTCTGAAGAGACATCCATCTCTTTCAATCAGGACCCCGGAGGCTACCAGCGTTTTGCCTGTGCCAGTGCCTTTTTAATAAGCACAATGTTGACCAGTTCTTCAACAACCTGGAGGAGGTGATGGCAAGACACCAGTTTGAGCCCCAGTATTACCACTAGTATTACCACTGTCCATAAACCCAACAAGGTGGTAGCCAGGAGAGGCTGCAAGCAGGTGGGACCTTTGTCATCTGCAGAGAGGGGAACCCTGGCCACCCTTTCCTGTGCTGTCTCTGCCACAGGGAACATTATTCCTCCCTATTTTATTTTCCCCCGGGTCAACTCTCATGACCATTTTCTAAACTCCGCCCCCACAGGAAGTGCAGGAGGGGCAAAACCTAGTGGCTGGATGAAGGATGGGCATTTTGTGGATTTTCTGAAATATTTTGTGGTGCACACAATGTGCAGCAGAGAAAGACCATGTCTCCTGCTCCTTGACAACCACAACTCCCACCTATCAGTTGATGGACTCAACTATGCCAAAGAGAACGGGGTGCCTCAGCTGCCTGGATCTTAAGCAATCCAGGAAAAACCATGACCATTCATGACATCCCAAAGATTGGGGCTGCAGCCTTCCCTCCTAAACATGGCCAACATTCAGTCAGGCTTCTGGGTGAGCGGTATATACCCCCTCAACAGGGAGGCGTTCCCAGAGTCAGCGCTTGCTCCCGCCAGCGTGACTGACTGTCCAAATTCTGACCCAAACCCACCTACAGATGAAGTGGTGCTAAATGGCACACATAACAGGGCACCTCACGCACCCCAATCACAGGCCAACACTACTGCCCCTCTCCCCCCAGAACCATCAACTAGCTGTGGATGCAACAGAGCTGCTCCAGAAGAGCTGAGGCCGTTCCCAAAGGCGGGGACACCCCAGTGAAGGAGAGGGTTGAAAAGGAAAAGCAGCCACTCAGCAGAAGATGAAAAAAATCCCTCTTCTCTCAAGCAGAAAAAATAAAATCCAAGGCACCAAAATGAGAAAACCAAGGGAAGGAAAAGACAGGAAACAGATTCATCCTCAGATGAAGATGAGGTGTTCTGCTTGGTGTGTGTGTGTGTGTGTGGAGCCCTTTTCTAACAGCCGCCTCAAGGAGACATGGCTGCAGTGCATCCAGTGCAAGAAGTGGGCTCTGAGGACTGCACACCTGGACTGCCAGTATATATCTGTCAGAACTGTGACTCTGACTGTGAATTGACTGACTTAATTAGTTTAGAAATATCGTTCTTGGGAATTGTTTCTCTTATGAAATTGTTGTCAAAAATTCTTGTTCTTTGTTCTGTTCTTTCCTGTTTTGTTATCTCCCATCCAGGATATTGTTAGGTTGTTGCTTTTCAATGAAATACACATTTTAAATTCATTTTTAATAATGACCTCTTTTATTTTTCCCATTAAATACATAGAGACAACCAACGCCACAGCTGGGATGGTTGTTCACAAAGTGCACAAGACATATTTGACAGTGCACATCTTTTGAACAGAATAAGCTGAAGAAGAGTCAGGCACTCCATACTTGGTGGAACTCTCTTTTGGGATTTAGTTTCCTAGTCGTTATTTCATTGCAGCATTAGTGAAGCCAAAGATCCTCTATACCGTCTCTGGCTAGTTCAGTATAAGATTACGTGGGTTACAGAGCAGTGATTCCTATAAGCCACACTGTGATTATGCGAACTCTGACTTATAATCAGCGAGACTTAACAGAATCCATCATCTGCCGTGATGGAATATGGCCCTGAGCTCCATGAGCTACTGTTCAAACAGACTGAGGATCCTCGACTGTTAAATTAGGGTGACAGAATATTCAAAACAGATGATGTTATATGTTGTTTATTTTGTTATTACATCAATTGTTGTGTTTCACTCACATAATTGAATATTTTACTGCTGTAGAATAACAGGGGAACTAAACCCAATACAACATGATCCTATAGGAGAGAGAAAAGGAGCATTCTGCATGATGAGTACTTTCACTCTTCATGTTTCTCCCTCTGTACATTCACTTCAGAGAACATGTGACTGCAGACTCAGTCCTGCTGTGTCTAAACTCCTGCTGTGGTCCAGGAGGTGGCGCTAATGCAGCAAAGAGTTGATCATCAGCGGCCCCTGTCTTCTATTACGTCCTCAGAGAGGCTTTCAAACACTGTGACTCCGCAGTCAGCGGCACTGAGTAGAAACCTACTGAACAGACAAGATGAGTGGAAGAGGCAAAGGAGGAAAAGGACTCGGTAAAGGAGGCGCCAAGCGTCACCGTAAAGTTCTCCGTGATAACATCCAGGGAATCACCAAGCCCGCCATCCGCCGCCTGGCTCGCCGTGGCGGAGTGAAGCGTATCTCCGGTCTGATCTACGAGGAGACCCGCGGTGTGTTGAAGGTGTTTCTGGAGAACGTGATCCGTGATGCCGTCACCTACACCGAGCACGCCAAGAGGAAGACCGTGACCGCCATGGACGTGGTGTACGCTCTCAAGAGGCAGGGCCGCACTCTGTACGGCTTCGGCGGTTAAACTCCTCCACATCTACACCACAACACAACGGCTCTTTTAAGAGCCACACACCGACTCACTGAGAGCTCACATCCTCCGACCACACACACTCACAGGTCATCAGCTGCTGCTTCATGTTCTCACTCACACTACAGAGACCATCAGAGGAGAGAGGACTCCCTCCATCAGCCTCCTGTCTCTGCTCTAAACTTGCTGTTACACAACTACAGCAGGAAACTATCTCCCACACACAGTCACCAACACTGATCCGTCTGCACATGAACACACACCGCGCGTGATTCAACAAACACCTGGGGTTATTCAGAAAGGTTTAACAAACTGACTCTAAGTTCCCAAACTCTTATTTTAATCCATTGGTGCCAGAAAGTGTGACGTTAAAGGTCATTCATTAATAAAAAAACAAAACGGCTGCAGGAGTGAAAATGTCTGAGCTGGAGAAAAGAGTCAGTTAGTTCAAGTATTAGATCGTCTTCAACGTCGTCCACTAGACCACGTTATTTATCAGCCTGTTATTTCTGTGATGTTGCTGCTTGTTAGATTAAATGATTCTATGTATTTATCCAGATGTGACCTGATGTGGCCCAAAGAAACAGATGAGACAGAAGTTATAGATGAAACAGGTCATCAGCTGCTGCTTCATGTTCTCACCAGCACTACAGAGACTCTGTCAGAGGAGAGAGAGGACTCCCTCTATCAGCCTCCTGTCCACAGATAAACACACAACACACACATCATGTGTTAACTCTGTAGTCTTCATCATGTGTTCACATCACTGTAATCCACTGATGATTTCACCTCCTGCAGAGGTCAGAGACTAAATCTGATCAGATGGGGGTCTGTTTAATTTGTGTCAGTTAGGGTCCTTGATGTGAAGTGTGAGAGCCTCAGGTTTAAGACACTGAAAGACAAATCTCCTCCACCACTGTCTCTCATGAAGAACAACAGTGTAATAAACAAATGCACATGACCTGGTCTGACAGGGACTGTGTGATCCCTGTCAGTTGCAGCTCCTTCATGTGTGAGAGCGTCTCAGTCATGGAGCACAAAGTGTTACCACAGCTTCACTCACTGTCTCCAGGCTGTAGAACAGTCATGTGAACATTATTCATCTACATTGAGATCTCCTCATCTTCCTCTTGTTATCTGTTGTTTTCATTGTCTCATGTGCTGCTGCTGATGAGGAGGATTTTCTAACTTTCCTCTGCACCAATTGGCTGCAGGCTGCGCGCCAACTTTAAAAGGCAGGTTACCATGGAAACATAACCCCCCCATCCAGCCCAGTGAGCAGCTCAACCAATCACAGGAGGGGGACCACACAGTGGTATTTGCATGGAGCCTGAATAAGAACAGCGGCTCCTTCCTCCACCGACTCATCCATTGCTGTGAAGCTCTGAATAACCAGGATGCCTGAACCCGCCAAGTCTGCCCCCAAGAAGGGCTCCAAGAAAGCTGTGACCAAGACCGCCGGCAAGGGCGGCAAGAAGAAGAGAAAGACCAGGAGGGAGAGCTATGCTATCTACGTGTACAAGGTGCTCAAGCAGGTCCACCCCGACACCGGCATCTCCTCCAAGGCCATGAGCATCATGAACTCCTTCGTCAACGACATCTTTGAGCGCATCGCTGCCGAGGCGTCTCGTCTGGCTCACTACAACAAGCGCTCCACCATCACCTCCAGGGAGATCCAGACCGCCGTGCGTCTCCTGCTGCCCGGTGAGCTGGCTAAGCACGCCGTGTCCGAGGGCACCAAGGCCGTCACCAAGTACACCAGCTCCAAGTAAACAGCGCAGCTGCTGCACTCGCTCCAATACAACGGCTCTTTTAAGAGCCACTCACTTCATCTGAAGACAAACTCTAAAACACACATCACAGCTCTCATCATGACTCTCATTACTGCTCAACATGTTGCAGCTCACACACAATAACAGCTGCAGCACTTTCTTCACTGTTTACAAGTGTGGAAGGGAAGGAAACAAGAGTGTAGCAGTAGGACTCAGGTGAGGGAGCAGGGTCTATGAAAGGGGGCGGGGAAACACTCTGTGACTTCTACATTCAGTGTTTCACTGGACTGAAACACTTGTAATTTTATCCACTGCTCCTTCAGTACGGCCTACACTGAGGCCTCCTAGTGAAACTCTTGCTGTTTGTTGACTGCAGACCAGCTGTTTAGTTCATGTATTGTAAATAAATGTATATTGTGGAACAGCAGTCCCTGGGCCCAGTGTATTCTGGGAGTGTGAAGTTTCACCAAGTCATACAAGGAAGTCAGAAAACTGACATGTGATTGAACAGTGTTTGGGTTGTTACACACACGTCCACATCATCTTCACTTGTTCTCTCTGGAGTCACAGTAACAACCAGGAGTCAGTGTGTGGTGCAGACTGTCAGCAGCTGCTGATCCAGGACCTGTACTGGGCTCCACCGTGTTCCTCTGCTCTTATCAGACGTTTGCTCTGATCACAACCTGCTATGTTGACACAATAAAAACAGTAAGACAGAGAGGAACATGATTTGTTTGACATCCACTAGCTGACATCAGTGCTGTCTATTAAAATGCTCTCAACCACACTGCCACACACAAGATCAGTGTGTTGAAGTCAGCTGACTGTGAAACCTGGAGAGGCTGACATGAATTTGACTTGAGAATAACTTGCTGTGAAAGACTGTGGAGAGACACTCACCTGATGAAGGTGTTTACTCTTCATCATCATGTTTTCACCAGTCAAACTATGAAACCAGCTGATCAGTTTTAAACTCACTTTCTTCAGAGTCTCTTTTCAGCTCTGACTGAAGAGATGGAAAGGTTAAAATCACAGTTACACAACACAAAGAGTTGATGGTTCACACATTGATCTACACACACACACACACACACTACACGTTATATACACACTCAGCATCAAGTGTTGATGTGACAGAGTTCAGTCTGCTCATTAATTACAAAACCCTGTTCAACCTGTTTCACCACATGACACTTCCAGTCTCTGTGTTGTGTAGAAGACCATGTTGAAGTAACAGCTGCCAGTTGACTGGTTGACTCCAACGCAGAGACTCAAACAGCTCTGATGTCCATTCACTGACTTTTTTATTGCTGACAAACACTTAAGGATCTGGAGGATAAAAGCCAGGTCTCAATAAAACTTGAGTCTAAAAGAAAACCACCGTCAAAGGAAACTTCAGATACTGAAGAGAGAACTGTAAATAAATGAATCATATGGACAACGGTCTAACTGGAATCAGGATCAAATATTTATTATACAAATTATATAGACACCACTGATACAGATGAACTGATACACATAGAAATCAATAGTTTCTTTCTCTCTCAGGATTTACATGAATATATTGATATTTACAGATTTACATTTAACAGTCTCACACTCACCGTCTGACTTGTTCTCCTGGTAATGATCTTTATATAGTTGTATCGTTACCTTGGTAACCTAGCACTAACCATTAAATATGAAATAACATCATAAAAATATAAAAATGATGAGACGTGATATTTGATTTTTTTTGTCATTTATTTTAGCAGGAAGTCCCACTGAGATAAAGAGTGTCTTTTCCAGAGACCTGGCAGGAGAGCAGCCACACAAATATGTGACTTTACAACCAACAAATGAAGATTCAATTACTGACTACACTGAATTCTATATCACAGGTTGTTATTAGATATAGAAACCATGTAAAGCTCACACTGTGTTTCTAAAGTAACATGCTACAGACACGTTACATTCACAGCTCTGACAGTCTGGTTCAACGTGACCATGAGCCTCAGCCATCAGCAGTGTGTTTGCTGCTCGGAGAATAAGTTGACTTTATGACCGACTGATCATCAGCAGCTGCTCGCTGTGACCCGGGATCTGTGAACAGACATGTGGAGCAGCTGGAAGTGGGGTTTTGGTGGAGCTGTGGTGCATTTGAAAGCATTTTAGGAGAGAAATAAGCGGGAAAAGCCCCCGAGCAGCGGCGGCCACCGCGGTGACCAGCTGAGGTTTCGAGGCTCCACAAACAGAAAGCAGAGAGCCTCCGAGCTCTGGACGACTTTAACACGAACAGAGCCGAGTCCGCTCCCGGCTCCTCCACTGTCCGCCTCCAGCTCCTCTCCCACGGTGCTTTGCGAGCCTTTTATCCGTCAGGAGAAAACACAAGTGTCCCGGCGTTCACCCCGACCACAGGAGCCACGGCTGCACTGAGTCTCCACGGTTCTCATGGTGTGTTCAAGTGCCGCCTCCTGCTCCGAGCTCCCCATCAGTCCGCTCCGAGTACAGACGAAGCTCACAGGAAACAATGGCAGAGGTCGCTCCCGCTCCCGCTCCAGCCGCCGCCCCGGCGAAAGCAGCCAAGAAGAAGGCTTCCAAGCCCAGGAAGGTCGGCCCCAGCCTGGGGGAGCTCATCGTTAATGCCGTGGCCGCATCCAAGGAGCGGAGCGGCGTGTCCGCGGCCGCCCTCAAGAAGGCTCTGGCTGCCGGAGGCTACGACGTGGAGAAGAACAAGGCCCGCGTCAAGACGGCCATCAAGAGCCTGGTGGCCAAGGGGACTCTGGTCCAGACCAAGGGAACCGGGGCCTCCGGCTCCTTCAAGATGAACAAGAAGGCTGAACCCAAGGCCAAGAAGCCGGCGGCCAAGAAGGCCGCTCCCAAAGCCAAGAAGCCCGCCGCCAAGAAACCCGCAGCGGCCAAAAAGCCCAAGCCCAAGACCGCGGCCGCAAAGAAGCCGGCAGCTGCTAAAAAGTCCCCCAAGAAAGTCAAGAAACCTGCAGCAGCGGCTAAGAAGGCCACCAAGAGCCCCAAGAAGGCCGCCAAGAGCCCCAAGAAGCCCGCCAAGAAGGCCCCTGCAGCCAAGAAATCCCCCGCCAAGAAGGCCCCTGCGGCCAAAAAGGCCCCCGCCAAGAAGGCCGCCAAACCCAAAGTCAAGAAGGCCGCAGCCAAGAAGAAGTGAGCTGTCCTCCCTCCGACACATGTTGATCTTCATCAAAGGCTCTTTTAAGAGCCACACACCTGTCCACAGAGAGCCGCTTCCTCCTCACTATCATCATCATCATCACAATACACTGTCTGATAACTACACCACCACCAACACCTTTGCTACGTTTACTTACTATTACACTGTATAAAGAGAACTTTATTTTGAAAAACACAGCAGTGTTGATGATGGTGATGATCATCATGTTTCAGACATGCCCTGTCTGTCCCCCTCACCCTGAGCACGGTCTCTGAAGCTGAGCAGGGTCGGTCTGCTGAGTACATGAATGGGAGAGTGGGAATATCAGGTGCTGTAAGTCTTTTCACTGCACAGGAGGACGCTGCTGCTCCTGCTCCACTACACTGTCACTGCACCTCTCACATCACCATGTTGAAACAACACTTTACCCTACAGCTCACATATTAACACCAGATCAACAAACACAATGGTGCTGTTTCTTTGGTCTGAAGCTGAGATAACTGCGCCCCCTCATTTCAATATAACAGATGGAAATATAAAGAGCTGGGAAATAAATGTGGTGTGAAGAAAAAAATTATTATTGCACAATAAAAGTCCCAGAAAATATTTTTCATTTATTTACTAATAAATATATATATTTTTACATTTGTTTATAATCTAAATACATTACAAGTAAAGGATTGATCAGCTTGAATATACAGTGAGGCAAACAGCATGATCAGCTGTTAGTGGACAGCAGCTTGCGTTTGTGTTGATGTGGTTGATGTAGTGTATCATATCATTAGAAGTTATGCTGCTGCTTGTACACTTGTATTGTCTGTATGAGGTTTTCTGGTGAAGGTGCAGAGACAGAGAAAGAGGAGCCACATGTTTGTATGAAGACAGTAGAGAGCTGATGAGTGCAGCTGCTTCATTATTATGATTATTATGATTATTATGATTATTATTATTATTATTATGTTGTGCAGGTTGTTGAGAGACGGGAGGAGCTGCTCTTTGTGAGAGGTGAGTATGTGGCTCTTAAAAGAGCCTTTGAGTGTCGCTGAGTTCAGCGGCTTTACTTGGACTTGGCGGTCTTCTCCGTCTTCTTGGGCAGCAGAACAGCCTGGATGTTGGGCAGCACGCCTCCCTGAGCGATGGTCACTCCGCCCAGGAGTTTGTTGAGCTCCTCGTCGTTGCGGACGGCCAGCTGCAGGTGGCGGGGGATGATACGGGTCTTCTTGTTGTCGCGGGCGGCGTTTCCAGCCAGCTCCAGGATCTCAGCGGTCAGGTACTCCAGCACCGCCGCCAGGTAGACGGGGGCGCCGGCACCCACACGCTGCGCGTAGTTTCCTTTGCGCAGCAGCCTGTGAACACGGCCGACCGGGAACTGGAGCCCGGCCCGGGAGGAGCGGGTCTTGGCCTTAGCTCTGGCTTTTCCACCGGTTTTGCCGCGTCCGCTCATTTTCAGGATCTTTTCTCTACAGTGTCGACTCAGAGAAAGTGTGGCGCAAACAGCAACAGCCTCGCTTATATGTCCGCGGAGAGCGCGGGACGGTTCCCGCCAGACCAACCAGAGAAGAGGCTCCAGCAGAGCAGCAGAGGGCGGCCCGCTCTGGACTTTCCACACAGCTTCAGAGCACTGTGGTCCAATAAGCAGCCGAGGATCAGGCGGGATGGTCGCTCCTCTGGGCGGCGCTGAGCTCCAGGAGGAGCCCCGCACCAATCAGGACCCGGGGGTGTGAAGCAGCGTCACCGTGTCACAGCCGGCCCCACGGTTTAAGAGCCGAGGGTCGCTGGTTCCTCTCCTACTTTTCTCCTGCTCTGAGAACCAAGAAGCAAGATGGCGAGAACCAAGCAGACCGCTCGTAAATCCACCGGAGGCAAAGCCCCCAGGAAGCAGCTGGCCACCAAGGCTGCCCGTAAGAGCGCCCCGGCCACCGGCGGCGTGAAGAAGCCTCACCGTTACAGGCCCGGTACCGTGGCTCTGAGAGAGATCCGTCGCTACCAGAAATCCACCGAGCTGCTGATCCGCAAGCTGCCCTTCCAGCGCCTGGTCCGAGAAATCGCTCAGGACTTCAAGACCGACCTGCGCTTCCAGAGCTCCGCTGTCATGGCTCTGCAGGAGGCCAGCGAGGCTTACCTGGTCGGCCTGTTCGAGGACACTAACCTGTGCGCCATCCACGCCAAGAGGGTCACCATCATGCCCAAGGACATCCAGCTGGCCCGCCGCATCCGCGGAGAGAGAGCTTAGACTCTGCTGCAGCTCCTCTGAACACAATAACGGCTCTTTTAAGAGCCACTCACTCTGCTCTCAACAGCAAAGTCCCTAATGTTTTCTTCAATATGTCTCATCAATACTGTTTTCAGAATAATACAAAGAACAGTGAAACATCACCAATTAAGAAATCCTCTCTTCCTTCAAATCCACAGTTCTGTGTAAAACTGTTGAATGCTAAAATATTAAATACAGGAAAATGATTTTTATTTTTTTAAAGACACAAAAGAAATGATCAACTTGAAAACCCATCAGCAAAAAGAGTAATCCCCCTGCAAAGTCAAGAACCTGGCCTTTATCATACCTTCCCAACATCTACAGTAAAGAGCCAGAGTATTGTTGTAGCCCACGGTGCTGTCTGACACCGGAGGTTTAGACAAGTCTTGTTCGGATCCAAAGCTTTTGACCTCAATTATGCTGAACTCTGAATACACTTAGCAGACCACCGATCTTTCTTTTTTCGTTTTTATTTTCATCAATAAAAGGAAAGATTCATGCAAGTGTTGTATTCAACGCTGAACCCATGAAATAACTAGAGTCACCAGCTTGTGGTTGTGTGTCTCCAACAACCAGTCTAGGGTTAATCAGCATGTGAAATCTTGAGTTATGGCGAAAAACATGTTTCGATTGGTCACTGTGGCGTTTTTGCACAATAAACAGTGCACAATAGATTATGGTTGTAGGATTAAAGGAATGAAAAAGAATCAGAGGCTACGTCCACATTAATACGTTTAAAACGGTGTTTCAGAGGATCGTTTCCGCTCCGCATCAGAAATAAACTCCGTCTACACTAAACGCGTGAAAACTTATATCACATGACCATTCAGGTACACTGGTCATGTGCATGCTGGTGTAAACAGGAAGTAGATTATTTACGTCATCTCTACCTAAAGTCTTCTTTTCTGTTCAGGCAGATTAAAACGCAACCAAATAGTTTTCAAATTAAAACGGGTCCAGCAGTGTTTCCAAAAGTTTCCGTTTTAGGGGCCAGGTGTAAACGGAGCAAAAGTGATGCGATTTAAAACTAAATCATATTAGTGTGGATGTAGCCAAAGTCTGCAGCCATGCCAACAACTCTCTGAGGTTGTGCTAAATGCTATTAGATGCGAAGATAAGGGTATGAACGGAGTCATCTCTTTGAAAGAATTAAATTATGTGGCCAAGGGCAGACGATGTCTCCTTAAAGTTCAGTTTAAGACATACTGATAGTCTGGTCCCCATATTTACCATGTACCCCATACCACAAATAAAAGAAATGAATAACAATATGAATAATAGTATCATTTATTCCATTTAGAACTCAGGTTGATCAATAATAATGTTTTGACCTGATGACATACCCAGCAGTACATTCCTTTACCTTTGACAAGTATAAATGAGACAATTTCCATAATTTCCAAAATAGACAAAGAAATAAATTAGGAAGCAGTGTTCAAATACGCTAACAATGAGCCACTTTTTAAAAATATGAATTCAGAAGACAGGTAGAACCATTATTATTTATCAGCCTGAAAAAATAATATTACAAATAACTAATACAGATGGGAGGGGATTGATGATGTAGGCCACACCCCCTCCCAACAGATATGTCTCTGTGGCGCAATCGGTTAGCGCGTTCGGCTGTTAACCGAAAGGTTGGTGGTTCAAGCCCACCCAGGGACGTTTTACACTTAAATTGACAAGGATACATCCTGTAGATGAAAAACATTCTTTCTGTGGTGAGAGGGAAGAGATCAAGAAAACTCTGCGAAAGAATAAACAGTGAACATTATCAGTCGTGACATAACCTGCAGAAAAGAGCTGTACCTGTGACAAATCTAAATAAAACAGTGTCCAAAAGAAATTAATGAAGTTCACTGAAGTACACAACTCTGCATTTAATTACAACTACATGTCGGCTGTAATGAGTTTGCAGTTATGTTCGTTAGTCATGTACAGTCACTGGAACCAACTCAGCTCTTACAGGTGGTAATAGTAAGGAATGTTATAATGCACAATATATGCTAAATAAGTGAAAGGTTACAAGGTTTATGATTATTATTTTTCTATCATTTGACACAGGGTTGTAAAAACAGATGAGGCTCCACCATGAAAATTTGTTTTATTTTTAATACTTCTTAGATAGCTAGCTAGCTTAGCCTGCCGGGGAGGGGGCTAGCTTGCCCCCTGTGGTCCATGTGCCCTGTCTGCATACATGATTATTCAGCAGTTCTACATGGAATAAATGATACTAGAATAAACGAACTGCAGGTGGAGGGGACTGGACCTCAAGGCCACACCCCCTCACAACAGACACGTCTCTGTGGCGCAATCGGTTAGCGCGTTCGGCTGTTAACCGAAAGGTGGTGGTTCAAGCCCACCCAGGGACGTTTTACACTTAAATTGACAAGGATACATCTCGTAGATGAAAAACCTACTTTCTGTGGGTTGAAGAATCTAAAAGTATAAATACCAATAATAGTATGTCTACCTGTCAGCAAAGTTGTGAACTTCATTAGTTTCTTTTGGACACTGTTTTATTTAGATTTGTCAAAGGTACAGCTCTTTTCTGTCGCTATGTCACAACTGATAACGCTCACTGTTTATTCTTTCACAGAGTTTTCTTTATCTCTTCCCTCTGGCATCAGAAAGTAGGTTTTTTCATCTATATGATGTATCCTTGTCAATTTAAGTGTAAAACGTCCCTGGGTGGGCTTGAACCACCAACCTTTCGGTTAACAGCCGAACGCGCTAACCGATTGCGCCACAGAGACATGCAGGCTTGAAGAAGTGTGGCAATAACATTCTACCCCTCCCCCAACCCATACACAGGTATGGGTGTGTAGGCTATTGCTTCTAATGTTTCTACCTGTAACTAATTTCACATTTACACCAAAAAGTGCTCATTGTATTAGAACACTGTTTCCTCAATTAAGTAAAATTGTTGCATTAAATAAAAAGGTGAAATATGAGATGTGATGTAACGTTGGGTATGTTATTGTTTATATTTCCTATTTATACTTTCATGTCTGAGTTTCTCTGTCCCTTAAAGCAAAACTATCAATAATAATATATCTACTTGTCAGCTAATTAAATATGAACCAGTTATTAAAACAGCTGAATTTCTTCATCAATGACAGTGTCTCATTTAGATTTGTCAAAGATACAGTTGTTTTCTGTCGGGTATGTCACTTCTGAGTTTCTTTATCTCCTGCCTTTACAGAAAGTCAGATTTTCATCTGCATGAGGTATCCTTGTCAATTTATATGTAAAACATCCCTGGGTGGGCTTGAACCACAAACCTTTCAGCATCGAATGCGCTAACCGATTGCGCCACAGAGACATGTCTGGCTTGAAGAAGTGTGGCCACCACTTTCAATCCCACCCCACCTGCATTTGTTATTTCTAGTATTATTTCTTCCTTCTAGACCTCAGACTCAGTTTTATAAATTGTCTCATTTGGACTTGTTGAAGGTATGGGTGTGTAGGCTACTGCTTCTACCAAATGTTTCTACCTGAAACTATTTTCACATTTACACCAAAAAGTGCTGATTGTATTAGAACACTGTTTCCTCAATTTATTCGTGCATCAATCTATTTTGGAAATTAGAAAAATTGTCGCATTAAATAAAAAGGTGAAAGATGAGATGTAATGTAACATTGGGTATGTTTTCACTAATGTTTCCTATTTATACTTTCATGTCTGACTTTCTTTATCTCTTCCCTCTCACCACAGAAAGAATGTTTTTCATCTACAGGATGTATCTTTGTCAATTTAAGTGTAAAACGTCCCTGGGTGGGCTTGAACCACCAACCTTTCGGTTAACAGCCGAACGCGCTAACCGATTGCGCCACAGAGACGTGTCTGTGATGAGGGGGTGTGGCCTCAAGGTTCAGTCCCCTCCCACCTGCATTTGTTAAATCTAGTATCATTTTTCCTTCTAGACCTTAGACTCAGTTTTAGAAATTGTCTTGTTTGGACTTGTTGAAGGTATGGGTGTGTAGGCTACTGCTTCTACCTAATGTTTCTACCTGTAACTAATTTCATATTTACACTGTGAATGACAGCGGGTTGGTTCATACTGCTACCTGGGGACCGGTCATTGTTGTGTAGCGTCAGAGGAAATGCGGCGGCAGGAAGGGGAGGAAGTGATTAATTAGATGACATGATCCACCTGTGCTTTCCTTTCACACTGCTGGTACTGCTCACCTGTTGTCTGCTGCGGTGTGGCGTGCTGCTCACCTTCTCTTTGTTTGATGATGTCCATGATGTACTTGGAGTAAGTTTGGTTTTGTTTTTTTTGTTGTTTGATGACGCACTGGTTCCATCATAATTATCCTGTCCCTGCTGTTAATGTCAAGCTCTTACTGTCGGGTTGTTAGGAAACAGACGATCCTCTAGAAGACTCGTACCTTGATGTTCCCCTAATATTTTAGCCCCCTTGGTTGTGGAACGAGGTATGTAAGTTTGAATTGATATGATTATTAATCCTGTGGTTGTTTAATTTTGAGTGATGTTTCTGAGCGATGGTTGCAATCAACTTATTTTCATTTTGTTAGATAAACTTTGGGTGTCGGTGGACTGGGATGGCAGTCTCTGCTCTCTCCATTTGCAATCTGAGTGTCACACTCGGTTAGTAGAGCGCAAATATTCTGCCTGGGGTTACCCATCTAACATTAGCTACTAAAAAGAAAGAGAGATTTATGGTCTTTTATTAATGTTCAAAATTAAAAGGTGGTTCTGGCCAGATAATTAAAATGATTGCACGTACAGCATGTGTTGGACGGCATGACAGTGGGAGCAGCAGAGGACTTTGCTGTTGAGAGCAGAGTGAGTGGACTTTAAAAGGAGCCGTTATGTGTGCAGAGGAGCTGCAGCAGAGTCTAAGCTCTCTCTCCGCGAGATGCGGCGGCCAGGCTGAGATGTCTTGGCATTGATGGTGACCCTCCTTGGCAGTGGATGGCGCACAGGTGGTTGTCCTCGAAAGAGCCGACAGAGTAAGCCTCGCTGGCCTCCTGCAGAGCCATGCAGCGGAGCTCTGACGAAGCGCAGGGTCGGTATTCGAAGTCAACTGAAGCGATTTATCGGCCAGCGCTGGAAGGGCAGCTTGTCCGGATCACGCTTCGCGCTGCGTGGATTTCTGGGTGAGCAGCTCGGATCTCTATCAGAGGCCAACGTACCAGGGCCTGTAACGGTGAGGCTTCTTCACGACCGCCGTGGCCGGGGCGCTTCTTACAAGGCAAGCCTATGGGTGGCCAGCTGCGTTCCTGGGGACTAGTGCCTACTCCAGTGGCATTCTAGCGAGCGGTCTGCATTGGTTCGCCATTTAGCTTCGCGTTTAGGCTTCTCAGAGAGAGAAAGAATAGGAGAGGAACACGCGACCCTCGTCTCTTAACCGTCGGGGCCGGCTGTGACACGGTGACGCTGCTTCACACCCGGGTCCTGGATTGGTGCGGGGCTCCTCTCTGGAGCTCAGCGCCGCAGCAGAGGAGCGACCATTTCCGCCTGATCCTCGGCTGCTTATTGGATCCACAGTGCTCTGAAGCTGTGTGGAAAGTCCTAGATGCGGCGGCCGCCCTCTGCTGCTCTGCTGGACTCTTCTCTGGTTGGTCTGGCGGGACAGTCCCGCACGCTCTCCGCGGACATATGAGGCGAGGCTGTTGCTGTTTGCGCCACACTTTCTCTGAGTCGACACTGTAGGAAAAGATCCTGAAAATGACGCGGACGCGGCAAAACGTGGAAAGCAGAGCTAAGGCGCAAGACCCGCTCTCCCGGGCCGGGCTCCAGTTCTCCGGTCGGCCGTGTTCACAGGCTGCTGCGGGCAAAGACACACACGCGCTGCGTCGTGTGGGTGCGGCGCCGCCGTCTACCTGGCGGCGGGTGCTGGAGTAACTGACCGTGAGATCCTGGAGCTGGCTGGAAACGCCGCCGCGACAACAAGAAGACCCGTATATATCCCGCGCACCTGCAGCTGGCCTGTCCGCACGACGGGAGGAGTCAACAACTCCTGGGGCGGAGTGACCATCGGTCATGGCAGGCGTGCTGCCCAACATCCAGGGTGTCTGCTGCCCTCAAGGAAGACGGAGAAGACGCCAAGTCCAAGTAAAGCCGCTGAACTCAGCGACACTCAAAGGCTCTTTTAAAGAGCCAATACTCACCTCTCACAAAGAGAGCCCTCCTACCGTCTGCTCATACAACCTGCACCAACATAATAATTATAAAGTATAAAAATAGATAAATCATAATCATTCATAATAATGAAGCAGCGCACCATAGCTTCTCGCTGACTGGTATTCAGTAAAAACATGTGGCTGCTCTTCTCTGTTCTGGCACTTCAACCAGAAAATCATCATACGAAATGAAGTGTAAAGCAGCAGCATAACTTCTAATGATAGAGGTGAGCTTGGAAGTGATCACTTACAAGTCACACAGTCAGACAATAGACGCAAAGGCTGCTGGGGTCACTAACAGCTGACATGCGCTGTTTGCTCACTGTATATTCAACTCTGGATCAGGTCTTTACTTGTAATTGTTATTTAGATTATAACAAATTTTAAAAATATATATATTTATTAGTAATAAATGAAAATATTGTTGGCTGGGAGGTTTTTATATTGTGCAAGTAATATTTTTTTCTATCAACGCGAATTTATTTTCCCAAGCTTCTTATATTTCCATCGTGGTTAGTGATTGAGAGAGGGGGCGCAGTTTTTGATCTCAGCTTCAGACCAAAGGGAAACAGCTACCAATTGGTTTGTTGATCTGCGTGTTAATATTGAGCAGCTGGTGGGTGTAGGAGTGTTGTTTCAAATGGTGATGTGAAGAGGTTGCAGTGACGTGTAAGTTGGAGGCAGGAAGCAGCAGGGTTCCTGTGCAGTGAGAGAAGACTTACAGCACTGATATTCCCGACGTCTCGCCATTGCATGGTACTCAGACAGACCGACCTGCTCAGCTTCAGAGACCTGGTGCTCAAGGTGAGGGGGACAGACAGGGCATGTGCTGGAGAAGCATGATGACATCACCAGATCAGTCAGCAATGCGGTGTTTTTCAAAGTAAGTTCTCTTTATACCTGAGTGTGATAGTAAGCTTAAGGAGCGTAGAAAGGTGTTGTGGTGGTAGTAGTTCTAGACAGTGGTAGGTTGTGAATGATGATGATGAAATAGTGAGGAGGAAAGCGCTCCTGTGGAAGGTGTGTGGCTCTTAAAAGAAGCTTTGATGAGATCAACATGTGTCGGAGGGAGGACAGCTCACTTCTGTCTTGGCTGCGGCTCTTGACTGTGGGGTTTGGCGGCCTTCCTTGGCGGGGGGGGGCCTTTTTTGGCCGCAGGGGCTTCTTGCAGGGGGATTTCTTGGCTGCAGGGTTGCTTCTTGGCGGGCTTCTATGGGGCTCCTTGGTGGGCCTTTCTTTGGGGGGCTAGGGTCGGCTTTTAGCCGCTGGAGAGGTTTCTTGAGCGTTGTGTTGGGGACTTTTTAGCAGCTGCTGGGGGCTTCCTTTGGCGCCGCGGTGCTTGGCTTGGGCTTTTTTGGCGCTGCGGGTTTCTTGGCCGGCGGCTTCTTGGCTTTGGAGCGGCCTTCTTGGGCGCGCGGCTTTCTTGGGGCCTTGGGATTCAGCCTTCTTGTTCATCTTGAAGGAGCCGGAGGCCCGGTTCTCCGTTGGTTGGACCAGAGGTCCCCTTAGCCAGGCAGCTGGCTTGATGGCCGGTGCTTGACGCTGGGCTTGTTTCTTCTCAGTCGTGAGCCTCCGCAGCCAGAGCCTGGGGGCCGCGACACGCCGGCTTCCGCTCCTTGGATGCGGCTCTTACGGCATTAACGATGAGCATTCCCCAGCGTGCGGGCGACGCTTCCTGTGCTTGGAAGCCTTCTTGCTGTGCTTTCCGCCCGGGGGGCGGTCGTGGAGCGGCGAGGAGGAGGACCTCGGTAGCATCATGTTCCTGTGAGCTTCGTCTGTATTCTCGGAGCGGATGATGGGAGCCTGGAGGCGAGGAGGCGGGCACTCGTGAAAAACATGGAAGAAGCCGTGGGTAGAAACTCAGTGCATAAAGCGTGGCTCTGTGGTCGGGGTGGAAGCGGGACATGCGCTTGAGTGTTTCCTGAGCTGGACTGATAGAAGGTCGCTACTCGTGGAGAGGGACTGTGGAGGCGACAGTGGGGAGTGGAGCCCGGAGGCGACTTTGGTCTGTGTGTTAGGTTAGTGGTAAATGTCGTGCTCTCAGAGCTGATCGGAGGTGCTCTCTTGGGCTTGTCTGTTTGGTGGGCTCGAAAGCTCATAGGCTGTACACCTGCGGTGCCGCGTGCTCGGGGCTTTATGCATCAGGTCGTGCTTATGTTCTCTCCTGATGCGTGCTTGGTCAAATGACAACAGCTCCACAAACACCACTTTTGTCCGCTGCTCCACATGTCTGTTCACAGATTCCCGGGTCACGAGCGAGCAGCTGCTGATTGATGCAAGTCGGTATAAAGTCAACTTATTCTCGAGGCAGGCAAACACACTGCTGATGGCTGAGGCTCAATGGTAGTTGAAACCAGACTGTCAGAGTTGTGAATGTAAGCAGTTCTGTACGCATGGTTCTTTAGAACCACAGTGTAGCTTGTAATGGCTTTTATTTTCTAATACAAGCTGTGATACTAGAGAATTCAGTGTAATGTCAGTAAATTGATCTTCATTTGTTGGTTGTAAAGTCACATATTTGTGTGGCTGCTCTCCTAGCCAGGTTCTGGAAAACACTTTATCCAGTGGGATTCCTGCTAAAATATGAAAAAATCAAATATCAGTCTCATTTTTATAGGTTTTTATGATGTTATTTCATATTAATGGTTAGTGCTTGGTTACAAGGTAACGATACAACTATGTGAAATGATTACGGAGGGAAGAAAGTGCAGGACGTGAGTGTGAATGAAGTCTGTGAGGTGAAGCGTGAGTATGGTAAGTAAATATCAATATATTCGTTTGGTAAAGTCGCTAGATAGGAGGAGAAGAATATATGATTTTCTATTGTGGGGATTAGTTCATGCTGTTCAGTGGGTGGTCGACTATAAAGGAGAGTTGTGAATTCCTGTGTTCAGTGTAGAGCGTGTGTCTCTATTAGTGGTGTATAGCAGATCATTATTTATTTAGCGAGTTCTCTCTTCGCAGTATCTGAAGTGAGTGGTCTCTTTGAAGCGGTGGTGTTTTGTAGTGACGCTGTGTACACGTGGTGAGATTTATTGAGATCCCAGGAGATGAGGTTTATTCTGTGAGTGTTCTGCTAGGAGGATGGCTTAGTGGAGTGTTGGTCAGCAATGAGGAAAGATAGTGCAGTGAATGGACAGTCAGAGCTGTTTGAGTCTCGTGGTCGTTGGAAGTGAAACGCACGTCAACCTGGAGCTGGTTATTCATACATGGTTCTACACAACACAGTAGACTGCGGAAGTTAGTAATGGTTTGGTGAAACGGTTGAGACGAGTGGGTTATTGCGGTAATCTAATAGAGCAGACTAGAGGAAGTTCGCTATGGTCACATCGAACAACTTGATGCTGAGGGTGTATATAAGTGTGTGTGTGTGTGTGGTGTGTGGTAGATCAACTGGTGTGAACCAGTCAACTCTTTGTGTTTGTAACTGTGATTTTAACCTTTTCAATCTCTTCAGTCAGAGGCGTGTGGAAGGAAGAGGACTCTGAATGAAGTGAGATTTAGAGATCTGGTGAGCAGAGAGGGAGCGTGGAACGTCTCATAAGGTATCGGAGCGCTGGGGTAAGAACAGGAGTAGAGATTGAGTTTGGTAGAGAATGGACGGGATAGATTAAAGGCCAGCTTCAAATACAGGTGACGAGTGGTATGGCTCCACAGTGTGCACAGAACTTATTTGCGCGTGTACAAAGTTTCGAGAGTATGCAGCGTCAGCCTTTGAACAGGTTACTACGCCAGTTCAAGTGTGAGATTTCGAACACAGCGATTGCTTAGTGTGTGGCAGTGTGGTTGAGAGAGCTAGTGTGTTAAGTTAGGAGCGCGATGAGGAGATGTCAGCTAGTCGGAAGTGCAAACAAATCTATTGTTCTCTCTTGTTCCACCCTGTTTTTAACTCCTGTGCTCCATACCATACCGCAGCGTGTGTGCATCAAGGAGCAAAACGTCTTCTGTAAGAGGCACGAGGAAACAAGGAGAGGAACGCCCAGTAACAGCGGTTCTGGATCAAAAAGCAGCTGCTGAATTCTAGCTACCACAACACTGACTCCTGGTTTTTCACTGGTGACCTCCAGAGAGAACAAGTGAAGATGATGTGGACCGTGTGTTGTGTAGACAAGCAACCAACTGTGTGTCAAGTCACGATGGTCAGTTTTCTGACTCCTTGTAAAATAGACGTGATTGACTATGCACTTAACTCCCAGAAATACTACTGGGCCGGCGGACTGCTGGGTTCTCGCACAGCAGGAGGCTATATACATTAAATAGACAATACGGGGTGAACTGAAACAGCTGGTCTGACAAGTACAGGCGAAACCAGCACAGAGGGTTTAGCGACGGCCAAAAGGCTCAGTGTAACCGGAGTGGCGCCCGTAACTGAAGGAGCAAGTGGATAAAATTACAAATGTTTCAAGTCAGTGAAAACACTGGAATGTAGAAGTACATGCGAGCGTTTCCGACCGCCCCCTTTCATAGACCCTCGCTCCCTCACCTGGAGTCCTACTGCTACAACCTTGTTTCCTCCTTCACCTTCCACACTTTGTAAACAGATGAAGAAAGTGTGCCGCTGTTATTGGGATGTGTGAGCTGCAACATGTTGAGCAGTAATGAGAGTCATGATAGAGAGTGTGATGTGTGTGTTTAGAGTATTGTCCTGCAGATGAAGTTGAGTGGGCTGCTTAAAGAGCCGTTGTTTGAGGATCGCGAGTGCGCAGCCTGCGCTGTTTACTACTTGGAGCTGGTGTACTCTGGTGATCTGGCCTTGGTGGCCTTTCTCTCGGACACGGCGTGCTTACCAGCTTCACCTGGGCAGCAGGCAGACGCACCGGCAGTCTTGGTTCACTGGGAGGTGATGGTGGAGCGCTTGTGTGTAGTGAGCTACTCCAGCGAGAGCCTCGGCAGCGATTGCGCTCAAAGAATGTCGTTGACGAAGGAAGTTCACATGACTACATGGCTTGGAGGAGAATGCCGGTGTCGGGGTGGTGCGACTGCTTGGAGAACTTGTACACGTAAGATAGCGTGAGCTCTGGGCCTCCTGGTCTTCTAGAGGGGGCTCACCTCGGGTAAGGCCCAGCGGGCTCGTGGGGTAATCAGGATTTCTTGGAGCCCTTCTTGTGTGGGCGGGACTTTGGCGGTTCCAGGCATCCTGGTTTTCAGGAAGCTTCACAGCAATGGATGGAGTCGGGTGGAGAAGGCAGCCGCTGTTCATTCAGGAGCTCGCATGGCAAATACCACTGTGTGGTCCCCCTCTTGTGCTTGGTTGAGGCTGGCTCCCTGGCTGGATCTGGGGGGGTTATGTTCCATGGTAACCTGCCTTTAAGTTGGCGCGCAGCCTTGCAGCCAATTAGTGAGAGGAAAGTTTAGAAATCCTCCTCTCAAGCAGCCAGCAATGAGACAATGACCAAACAGATAACAAAGAGGAAGATGAGGAGATCTCAATGTAGATGATAATGTTCACATTTACTGTTCTACAGCCTGGAGACAGTGAGTGAAGCTGTGGGTAATAATTTATCTTTCAGTGTTTTTAAACAAGTGGCTCTAACTTGACATCAAGGACCTGTAACTGACTACAAATTAGATAACAGACCCCAATCTGATCAGATTAAGTCTCAGGTTTCACTATGTTCTATAAATTCTGTTTTATCCTTTCATCTTTATCTATAACTCCTGTCTGATGCAATCTAGAGATCGATTCTTCGGAGCAATGGAAGCTCCCCTGGGTGAAAGGTGCACCAAACAGGCAAACCTTCATCCTAGACCCTCCTCACAGACTTTGCCAGTGCTATAGATACTGCTGTCACCACCAGAAATCATAGCAGATCTGTATTGAAGACTTTCTAATCCTCATGGAAAGATCCTGGATTTCATCCTAAATTTCCTTCATTTAGAGGATCAGATCTGTGTCAATATTGGAGAAGAGGTTTAATTTTACTCTCAATAATTTATCCCCAGGGTTTCCCATCTCAGAGATGATTCTCTGTGAAGTTTTTTTCTCAGCATATTGAGGAAGGTTTTGATGATGTCTAGTAACAAAGGTCAATCAGTGAATTAGGAAACGGTCCTCTCCCGTCTCCGGATGGATATAGATGTCCTTATATTAGCAAACAGCGGGGGACTGAGACAGAGCTTGAATGTGCTCAGCTTCAGGGGTAAATCTGTAAGGAGGTTGATGCTCCACTCCACTTCACATCTCTCTGCTCGGTTAAAACTGTTCAAAAGCCACCATCTTGTTCCTGGAGTTGTAATTAACAGTCCAGCAGCCTGGATTGAGTTTCTTCTTTGGTGCACATTCTGTCAAGGCCTTGTCAATATCAAAGAGATACAATTTGTTTCCTATTTCACTAACTAAAACCATCGCGAACCAATCTTCTGCCAGCCTCGGGATATTGGTCCATCTGTGCTTCTCACCCTTTCTCAAGATCCTGCCAGGGCAATCTAAATGGATTTGCGGTTCCTTTAAGCCATTCACCTTCTAGAAGTTTTGCCAAGGCTCGGTAGCTGAGGGGCTAATAGGCTCTGTAGTCTGACAGGGCTCAGGTGGGATGCTGTTCGTGGCTGATTTTGGGTCCACTTTGTGATGAAGACACACTGGCCATAAGAGCTGATTTTTCCAGGGTTTGGGAATAACCAACAAGGAGGTCAGGTGTTGGTGGCAAGTTTGTTCTAAAACTCTACTGATGCTTCTTTGATAAGATGAACTTTCCACTGTGTCTTCACAGGGGCTTTCCTTAATCTTCAGTTGGTGAATACCTAAATTTCCAGTGGGTAAATGAGAAGACAAGACCTGATGGTAATCTGCGACTTAAAGTAGGAATATAACTTAACTTTCAAAAACATAGTTGCCCTTTGTTCTGTTATTTTCTTCCTCTGTGCATTTGGTCAATTATATTAGAACTGTAATTCTTGGGTGTATTTTTCCTTCATTAGCCTGATTGATTTTCTGACAGAGGTGTTTTGGAGTTTGCTGTTGTTGTTGAACTTTTGTATAAAATGTGCCTTGCCTTTGTCTCGATCTGTCCTGGGTGCTTTAATGAATTTCTGTTTGTAGTTGTTTTGTTTGATCGCCAGAGACCTTGTTTCATGATATTCTCCTCTTAGTCTTCTTTTCATTTTGATAAGACGTATGCACGAGACAGGAGGAGGTTTTTGGGCTTTAGGCATCGTCTTCAGTGAGGCTCACTGAGTGTTTCCCTGGCTGAGAGGAGCTGTGCTTGTCCCAGCAGACTGTTCGTTGGTCTACGGCAGGGAGGTTCTGGGTCCACACTGGAGGAAGCTGAGCAGTATTATTTTTGAAGGCTTGTTCTTGGGCTTGCTCTGGAGATGATGGTTTCTTTTTGTATGTAAACTGATCTTGTTATGAGCAGAGAATCTTCCTCCACTTTTCTCCCTGAGGTCCTGTCTCGCTCTTAGAATGTATCGTGCACATGCAACTGGTAGGGAGAAGTCTGCGATGGAGGAGATAGCATGAGGATAGGTTGGACACACGATTTATTGGACCAGGATTCTATGTATGAGTCGGCACCTGCCCGACAATCTGCTGGGCTGTGTGGTTTAGAAACCCGAAAGTGAAGAGGCAAAACTTGCTTTATTTCATTTGGTCTGTTGGGTCATGTTGCTGTTGCTTACCAACACGGTAAGTGGAAGAGGTCCATGAAGAATCCTTCACTGAGAGTGTGGCAGAGCTTCTGGGTTGGATAAGATGGACTGCTAATGAAGCGTGTCTCGTCTTTGGTAAATTGATTAGCACTTACAACTTTTTATTTTTTATATACCTCATATATTGATATTTTGACTATTAGTTTGGATACTGAGTTTTAATTTACTCTTTATCACACTGGTCCCCTTTTGAACTACCACTTTTTATTTTGTTTGTTTTTTTTTTTTATCCATTTTAGATAGTGACACTGAATAAAGAAGAGGAGACAGCAGCGAGAGAGCAGGTGGGGTCTGGGGTATTCAAATCCGGAACAAAAAAACCTACTGTTGACTGGGGCATATAAAAACAATGAAGCCTAAAACAGCGAGTCCGCTAACGACCACTATGTTTTTATTATGAACACGTTACTAATTCCCGCATTAGAAAAAGTTCACCAAGCAAACCCTGTGGAGATAACTTGAGTTTTCTACTCTTCAACGTAGCGTCATCAAGTATTTTAGATCCAGAGTGATTGGCATAAATTCAATTTGAAAAGAATGCTCTATACAGAATGTTGAGGAAGGCCTCGACCTGAGTGTATTGTTAGGAGGCACACTCAAGAAACTTTGTCCATCTTTTCCAAACACAAGGAGCACAGGAGCAGACGGACACAAGGAAACATCAATGTAACAATGGAACTGAACAGGGAAGCAAGGAAGCATGAGGAAACACATAAGGGGGTTGATGAACAGAAACAAGCCACGGGGAAACTCAGAACAGATGAACGAAAAGCAGACAAAGAGGAGCAACAGAGCTAAATAGACCACAAGGGAAGGCAAGGGTCGACTGACACAGGTTAAAACACACATAAGGGGGGCTAGACAATCAACAAGGAGGGAAACAGGACAAAGACAGGAAAAGTCCAGAACATCAAGACACAGGGAACAGTACTACAAATGAAGCAGAAATGACAAACTCATAGTGCAACACAAAAGCTCAAACATTAAAAATTGGTCATCAATGGGCACCACCATGACAGTAACACATGAACTAGGTGCCGTCACATCCAGTAACTATCTGAAACAAATTTAAGAGACACATTCAGCAAAAAGCACTCATACTACCTCATGTGTTAGGCAAATGTCCATAGAAAGTAATCCTGGCCTACAGCATAATCAGACAATATAATACATCTCTGTGACCACACAACACTGCTTGCACTCTCACCCCTCGATGGTGATGCAATATACACAACCTAGTAATCCAGAAAGCTATGGTCAAATTCAAAATCTTTTGGTTGTTCCGTAAAGAGCCAGCTCAATGAACATGATAATTGATCATGAATCTTGGTGCATTAGCGCCACCACCTGGGCACAACCACTCTGACCCCCCCCCTACCCAAGGTTTGGACAAGAAGCATGGCTGTTAAACCAACTTCTCACCTGAGCAGGGAGGAAACTACCCCAAACTAACTCGTCATCAAAGCAGGCAAGAAACAGGAAGCAATTATTTCAAAACTTCAACTTCACCAACAGAAACTGATGGAACTCATTCTTACAGGAACACTTAGACCATAAAACTGCATCTAAAATATGAAAAGCAAGACCCCATGGGAAGATAATGTAGACACTATATTAAATAAAACAAGCACCGGTCACTGACCTCCAGCACTTGGACAGCTCTTCTCTAGCAGCTCTTCACTGGACATTACCCAGTCGCATGGAGAGTTTGCAACCGTTAAATGATCCACAAACTCCAGGAAAGGACCCGTACAATGTCACAGTAGGTAACTGAGAGAAAACTCAACTCACATCTCAATCAAAGAATCAGTGGGTCTCTGCTGGAATCATCATCATCTGGTTTCAGGAAAGGCAGAGCCAACACAGACAACATCCTCCGACTACGAGAAAACATTCATTGAACTTCTACATGAAAGAAAAACCCTGGCAGAATCCTTTGACATCAAAAAAACACTTTTGACCAGGTTTGGCACAGATGAGGACTCAGATACAGATTATTGGACATCAACCTCAAAACTCCCAAAGGCCAACCCATCCATCATCGTCGCTTTCTCGACAGAACCGCAAATCAAAGTCAAAGTTACCTTCAGCAGTGTTTCAGTCATCTCTTTCATTCTAAGTATGAACTTCACAGCTGATCTCTGCTACAAACTTTCTGCTCTGTGTTTTCTGGACTTCTTGATGACCCTGTTGTTTCCTGAGCTTCTGGTTTAAATCCCTGCAACCCCGCTCCTGCCCGCGTCAGGTTTTAGGGTCAGTAGCTCCTCCCAAGCTGCTCTGAACTGAGACACAGGACAGGTGATGGTAACAGCATACACAGACTCTATGGATTCATCTGTGTGTCTGCATGTCTGAATTTCAGCTGGTGGTTGCAATATTTCACCAGAAATCCCGGCACATCTATTGTAATATAGTAAATGTCATACTTTTGGTACAGAAATATAATGAATATGGATAGAATTATTTAATTATTAATCTATAACAAGTTGAAAGGTTGTTTTAGTGCTTTGCAACGCTCGGCTCACTGCAAGGACTTCAAACAGGAGCTACATAAGAATAGAACCAGCTCATCCACCTTTGAGAGTGGAAGAACATGTGTTTTTGAATTCTACAGCGACAGCAGTCATAAAACTGATCATTAATATCATTATATTTATTGTTAAATGGGATCATTAAAGTACTTCACTCTAAAAATATTGCACTGATTTTTCCCGCAAGATCCTTTGCAATTCTTCATGAGGTGACCTACCACATGTGTGGAGAATGGGGGTCTAGTCCGTGGGATGTTTTCCAGTGATTCTTTAGTAAGTACTTCTGCAGTAGATCCTCCTCCAGACTTGCTCTGCAGAAGAACAAAGGAGCATCACTGGCCTTTTTGTTTGTCTTTTTCCACATCCTGATGACGTGTGTCTGAAAAGTACGCTGGCAGATGCTTGTGGTATGGTCGCATGGAGACTGGGAGGAGCTGACGCCCCCTGGGATAGAGATTCTACACAACCACGTTACACATAGTATGGTGGACCGTCTGGACTTTCTCTGTGACTCACACCTGTCCATTCCATTCCAAGTGGACAATGGTCCTCCTTACACTCTGCGTACAAGAAAGAGTGTCTTCCTCGACCTCTGTGTGACAGCTTTTGGATGCATCTCCAGAGAGAGAAAATCAAAATTCATTTATTTCCCTTGACAACTATGAGATCTGATAGAAGAACCAACATGAGACATAATTTATTTCCCCGTCTCTCAGGACAGATCATACAAAGTCTAAATTGACTCTCCTTTTAATTCTAAAGGGAATTAAAACCAGTAGAAACACTGAATGGAGCAGTTTCAACATTTAAAGTCAGTGACTCACACCGGCTGAGAGCTGAGCTGTCTACATTTTCCAGCCTTTTTCTCTGATAACCAGTCAATACCCATCCAACCAGTAAAGAGATAACTGTCTATTGTAATCATTCAGTCCATTTGCTGTTTACACACAATTTGGTATTTTTTTTTATTTTGTTGTTTATTTAGTTTTATTTCGAACATGTGCGAGTAACACAACAAAGTAACTGAAAAAACAAACCATTCCAATAACAATAGTTCAAAACAAAAATAAGTAATGTGAACCAACATGTCCGAAAAGGAGTAGGATGAAGCATATGCTATTTAAACTTACCCCTTCTCACTCCTCAAATGTATACAAATCTTTCTCCCAAACTATATATTCTAAATAAAAGAAAGAGAAAAAAAAGAAGTAGAAAATAAAATACATTAAATAAACAAATACATAAATCTTTATCATTTTAATGAAAACACCCGATTATTAAAGCCTTCTTCCCTCCTGTACTTCGTAAAAACATGTGTTTGTACCGCTTTTTAAACTGGATCATGCTTGGACATTGCTTGAGCTCCACACACCAGTCTGTTCCAACAGCCTCACTGCCACAAACTGACAGACAAAACTTTTCAGTTTGTTGTACGTGCCCGGCGGATGGTTTTAAGTTGTGACTCACCCTCAAGATTTATAACCCCAACTCTGTAAAAAAAACAATTTTTGAAATATTTCCAGGAAGTAAGATTGTTTATTGCTTTGTACATAATTTGTTGCTGTTTTGGAAATGAACCAGGTCAGTGAATTTTAAATGTTTTTGATTTTAAGAATATGTGAATTTGTGTGGATCTCTATAACGGTATTATGAATTATTCTTATTGCTTTGTTTGCAGTATGGAGGAGATGTATTGTGATCATTTAAAGTAATTGCGCGCAAAAACTCTTGCACAGTATTGTACATTATGCGTAAAATCAGTGAACAGTAGGAGAATGTGGAGTGATTTGTGGTCCAGAATGTGTTTTGCTTTTGTCTCAGAACTGAAAATGCTTCTTGACAGTGTTGCTTTGTAACATGTTTAATATGAGACTTCCAGTTTATTTATATATCAATTGTTACCGCACAGAAAAGACAGTTTTTGATATAACTCTTCAACGTCCACAACATCTATGTTGTAACTTGTCAATTTGTGTATCTTATTGCAATTGCGAGATAACATGAAATTGGGTTTTTACTTAATTTATTTCTGTCAAACACGCAAAGGTTACAGGTTTATGATTATTATTTTTTTCTATCATTTTGGACACTGGGTTGTAAAAAAGATGAGGCTCCACATGAAAATTTGTTATTTTTTAATACTTTAGATAGCTAGCGTAGCTTAGCCTGCGGGGAGGGGGCTATTGCTTGTGTGCGCTGTCTTGCATACATGATTATTCAGCAGTTCTACATGGAATAAATGATACTAGATATAACGACTGCAGGTGGAGGGGACGTGAAGCCTCGGGCCACACCCCCTCCAACAGACACGTCTCTGTGGCGCAATCGGTTAGCGCGTTCGGCTGTTAACCGAAAGGTTGGTGGTTCAATCCCACCAGGGACGTTTTACACTATAAATTGACAAGGATACATCCAGTAGATGAAAAACACTCTTTCTGTGTGGTGAGAGGGAAGAGATAAAGAAAGTCAGACATGAAAGTATAAATAAGAAGTATTAATGATAACATACCCTGTACATTAATCTCATCTTTCACCTTTTTATCTAATGCGACAATCTTACTAAATTCAGGAAACAGTGTTATACAATGAGAACTCTTTGGTGTATGTAGCTGGCCCTTGGTACCAGTAACTGAGGCGGAGAGTTTCATATGGTGCGTATATTTTATTTATGTCAAGCACCATGAAAACTATAGATAAGAAACACAAAGGAAAAATAAGGAATATTAGTTAAATAATACACAGCAGAAATTCATTAATACAATTTACAATGTTGATCCGAACAACAAAAGAAAGTTAACACTCATTAGCACAAATTACCAAATACTATAAAAAGTGCAATTACAAAAAATTAATAAGAAAAGAAAAAATACATTCATTAGACAAAAGGTGATAATTAAAAGATTCACACAAAATAATTAAGCGCACACCAT
>NW_019174336.1:2757043-2782984 GCF_002260705.1 Seriola dumerili
ATTATGGACATTCATCAAACAAAGAGAAGGTGAGCAGCACGCCACACCGCAGCGGACAACAGGTGAGCAGTACCAGCAGTGTGAAAGGAAAGCACAGGTGGATCATGTCATCTAATTAATCACTTCCTCCCCTTCCTGCCGCCGCATTTCCTCTGACGCTACACAACAATGACCGGTCCCCAGGTAAGCAGTATGAACCAACCCGCTGTCATTCACAGTGTAAATATGAAATTAGTTACAGGTAGAAACATTAGGTAGAAGCAGTAGCCTACACACATACCTTCAACTAGTCCAAACAAGACAATTTTCTAAAACTGAGTCTAAGCGTCTAGAAGGAAAAATGATACTAGATTTAACAAATGCAGGTGGGAGGGGACTGAACCTTGAGGCCACACCCCTCATCACAGACACGTCTCGTGTGCGCAATCGGTTAGCGCGTTCGGCTGTTAACCGAAAGGTTGGTGGTTCAAGCCCACCCAGGGACGTTTTACAACTTAAATTGACAAAGATACATCCTGTAGATGAAAAACATTCTTTCTGTGGTGAGAGGGAAGAGATAAAGAAAGTCCATGAAAGTTAAATAGGATAAAATATAGTGAAAACATACCCAATGTTACAATTACATTACATCTTTCACCTTTTTATTTAATGCGCAATTTTACTAATTTCAGGAAACAGTGTATCTAATAAAGATGAGAACTTTTTGGTGTAAATAGTGAAATTAGTTTCAAGGTAGAAACAAATCTATTTTACAGAAGCAGTAGCCTACACAACACGCACAATCCTCTCAACAAGTCAATGAGACAATTTTCAACTGGTCTGAGGTCTAGAAGGAAGAAAATAATACTCGTAGAATATAACAAAATGCAGGTGGGGTGGGATTGAAAGTGGTGGCCACCATCTCTTCAAGCCAGACATGTCTCTGTGGTGCAATCGGTATGCGCATTCGATGCTGAAAGGTTTGTGGTTCAAGCCCACCCAGGATGTTTTACATATAAATTGACAAGGATACCTCATGCAGATAAAAATCTGACTTTCTGTAAAGGCAGGAGATAAAGAAACTCAGAAAGTGACATACCCGACAGAAAACAACTGTATCTTTGACAAATCTAAATGAGACACTGTCATTGATGAAGAAATTCAGCTGTTTTAATAACTGGTTCATATTTAATTAGCTGACAAGTAGATATATTATTATTGATAGTTTTGCTTTAAGGGACAGAGAAACTCAGACATGAAAGTATAAATAGGAAATATAAACAATAACATACCCAACGTTACATTACATCTCATCTTTCACCTTTTTATTTAATGCAACAATTTTACTTAATTGAGGAAACAGTGTTCTAATACAATGAGCACTTTTTGGTGTAAATGTGAAATTAGTTACAGGTAGAAACATTAGAAGCAATACCTACACACCCATACCTGTGTATGGGTTGGGGGAGGGGTAGAATGTTATTGCCACACTTCTTCAAGCCGGCATGTCTCTGTGGCGCAATCGGTTAGCGCGTTCGGCTGTTAACGAAAGGTTGGTGGTTCAAGCCCACCCAGGGACGTTTTACACTTAAATTGACAAGGATACATCATATAGATGAAAAACCTACTTTCTGATGCCAGAGGGAAGAGATTAAAGAAACTCTGTGAAAGAATAAACAGTGAGCGTTATCAGTTGTGACATAGCGACAGAAAAAGCTTACCTTTGACAAATCTAAATAAAACAGTGTCCAAAAGAAACTAATGAAGTTCACAACTTTGCTGACAGGTAGACATACTATTATTGGTATTTATACTTTTTAGATTCTTCAACCCACAGAAAGTAGGGTTTTTCATCTAGGATGTATCCTTGTCAATTTATATGTAAAACGTCCCTGGGTGGGTTGAACCACCAACCTTTCGGTTAACAGCCGAACGCGCTAACCGATTGCGCCACAGAGACGTGTCTGTTGTGAGGGTGTGGCCTTGAGGTCCAGTCCCCTCCCACCTGCAGTCTTATATCTAGTATCATTTATTCCATGTAGAACTGCTGAATAATCATGTATGCAGACAGGGCACATGGACCACAGGGGCAAGCTAGCCCCCTCCCCGGCAGGCTAAGCTAGCTAGCTATCTAAGAAGTATTAAAAATAAAAACAAATTTTCATGGTGGAGCCTCATTTGTTTTTACAAACCCTGTGTCAAATGATAGAAAAAAATAATAATCATAACCTTGTAACCTTTCACTTATTTAGCATATATTGTGCATTATAAACACATTCCTTACTATTACCACCTGTAAGAGATGAGTTGGTTCCAGTGACTGTACAGGACTAACGATAACATAACTCAAACTCATTACAGCCGACATGTAGTTGTAATTAAATGCAGAGTTGTGTTACTTCAGTGAACTTCATTAATTTCTTTTGGACACTGTTTTATTTAGATTTGTCACAGGTACAGCTCTTTTCTGCAGGTTATGTCACGACTGATAATGTTCACTGTTTATTCTTTCGCAGAGTTTTCTTTATCTCTTCCCTCTCACCACAGAAAGTAGGTTTTCATCTACAGGATGTATCCTTGTCAATTTAAGTGTTAAAACGTCCCTGGGTGGGCTTGAACCACCAACCTTTCGCGTTAACAGCCGAAACGCGCTAACCATTGCGCCACAGAGAGTGTCTGTTGTGAGGGGGTGTGGCCTCCATCATCAAGCCTCTCCCATCTGTCTATATTTGTAGTATTATTTTTTCAGGCTGATCAATAATAATGGTTTCTACCTGTCTTCTGAATTATATTTTTAAAAAAGTGGCTCATTGTTAGCGTATTTGAACACTGCTTCCTAATTTATTTCTTTGTCTATTTTGGAAATTATGGAAATTGTCTCATTTATACTTGTCAAAGGTATAGGAATGTACTGCTGGGTATGTCATCAGGTCAAAAATTATTATTGATCAACCTGAGTTCTAAATGGAATAAATGATACTATTATTCATATTGTTATTCATTTCTTTTATTTGTGGTATGGGGTACATGGTAAATTATGGGGACCAGACTATCAGTATGTCTTAAAACTGAACTTTAAGGAGACATCGGTCTGCCCTTGGCCACATTAATTTAATTCTTTCAAAGATATGACTCCGTTCATACCCTTTATCTTCGCATCTAATAGCATTTAGCACAACCTCAGAGAGTTGTTGCATGGCCAGACTTTGGCTACATCCACACCTAATATGATTTAGTTTTAAATCGCATCACTTTTGCTCCGTTTACACCTGGCCCCTAAACGGAAACTTTTGGAAACACTGCTGGGAACCCGTTGGTTGCGTTTATATCTGCCTGAACAAGAAAAGGAGACTTTAGGTAGAGATGACGTAAATAATCTACTTCCTTGTTTACACCAGCATGCACATGACCAGAGTGTACCTTGAATGTCATGTGATATAAGTTTTCAGGCCGTTTAGTGTAGACGGAGTTTATTTCTGATGCGGAGCTAAACGATCCTCTGAAACACACTGTTTTAAACGTATTAATGTGGACGTAGCCTCTGATTCTTTTTCATTCCTTAATCCTACAAACCATAATCTTATTGTGCACTTTTATTGTGCAAAAAACGCCACACAGTGACCAATCAAAAAACATGTTTTTCGCCATTCTCAAGATTTCACATGCTGATTAACCCTAGACGAGTTGTTGGAAGACACACACAATCCACAAGTCTTCATACGAGTGTAAAGACAGTTCGATTATCTCTGTCTCTATTTCATGGGTTCAGCGAGTACTTGGAGTAAGTTTGGTTTTGTTTTTTTTGTTGTTTGATGACGCACTGGTTCCATCATAATTATCCTGTCCCTGCTGTTAATGTCAAGCTCTTACTGTCGGGTTGTTAGGAAACAGACGATCCTCTAGAAGACTCGTACCTTGATGTTCCCCTAATATTTTAGCCCCCTTGGTTGTGGAACGAGGTATGTAAGTTTGAATTGATATGATTATTAATCCTGTGGTTGTTTAATTTTGAGTGATGTTTCTGAGCGATGGTGCTGCGTTAATTATTTGTGTGAATCTTTAATTATCACCTTTTGTCTAATGAATGTATTTTTTCTTTTCTTATTAATTTTTTGTTAATTGCACTTTTTATAGTATTTGGTAATTTGTGCTATGAGTGTTAACTTTTCTTTTGTTTGCGATCAACATTGTAAATGTATTAATGAAATTTCTGCTTGTGTATTTTAACTAATATTCCTTATTTTTCCTTTGTGTTTCTTATCTATAGTTTTCATGGTGCTTGACATAAATAAAATATACGCACCAGTATGAAACTCTCCGCCTCAGTTACTGGTACCAAGGGCCAGCTACATACACCAAAGAGTTCTCATTGTATTAGAACACTGTTTCCTGAATTTAGTAAGATTGTCGCATTAGATAAAAAGGTGAAAGATGAGATGTAATGTAACATTGGGTATGTTATCATTAATACTTCTTATTTATACTTTCATGTCTGACTTTCTTTATCTCTTCCCTCTCACCACAGAAAGTAGGTTTTTCATCTACAGGATGTATCCTTGTCAATTTAAGTGTAAAACGTCCCTGGGTGGGCTTGAACCACCAACCTTTCGGTTAACAGCCGAACGCGCTAACCGATTGCGCCACAGAGACGTGTCTGTTATGAGGGGGTGTGGCCTCGAGGTTCAGTCCCCTCCCACCTGCATTTGTTAAATCTAGTATCATTTTTCCTTCTAGACCTTAGACTCAGTTTTAGAAATTGTCTTGTTTGGACTTGTTGAAGGTATGGGTGTGTAGGCTACTGCTTCTACCTAATGTTTCTACCTGTAACTAATTTCATATTTACACTGTGAATGACAGCGGGTTGGTTCATACTGCTACCTGGGGACCGGTCATTGTTGTGTAGCGTCAGAGGAAATGCGGCGGCAGGAAGGGGAGGAAGTGATTAATTAGATGACATGATCCACCTGTGCTTTCCTTTCACACTGCTGGTACTGCTCACCTGTTGTCTGCTGCGGTGTGGCGTGCTGCTCACCTTCTCTTTGTTTGATGATGTCCATGATGTACTTGGAGTAAGTTTGGTTTTGTTTTTTTTGTTGTTTGATGACGCACTGGTTCCATCATAATTATCCTGTCCCTGCTGTTAATGTCAAGCTCTTACTGTCGGGTTGTTAGGAAACAGACGATCCTCTAGAAGACTCGTACCTTGATGTTCCCCTAATATTTTAGCCCCCTTGGTTGTGGAACGAGGTATGTAAGTTTGAATTGATATGATTATTAATCCTGTGGTTGTTTAATTTTGAGTGATGTTTCTGAGCGATGGTGCTGCGTTAATTATTTGTGTGAATCTTTAATTATCACCTTTTGTCTAATGAATGTATTTTTTCTTTTCTTATTAATTTTTTGTTAATTGCACTTTTTATAGTATTTGGTAATTTGTGCTATGAGTGTTAACTTTTCTTTTGTTTGCGATCAACATTGTAAATGTATTAATGAAATTTCTGCTTGTGTATTTTAACCAATATTCCTTATTTTTCCTTTGTGTTTCTTATCTATAGTTTTCATGGTGCTCGCCGGCAAGGGCGGCAAGAAGAAGAGAAAGACCAGGAGGGAGAGCTACGCTATCTACGTGTACAAGGTGCTCAAGCAGGTCCACCCCGACACCGGCATCTCCTCCAAGGCCATGAGCATCATGAACTCCTTCGTCAACGACATCTTTGAGCGCATCGCTGCCGAGGCGTCTCGTCTGGCTCACTACAACAAGCGCTCCACCATCACCATCACCTCCAGGGAGATCCAGACCGCCGTGCGTCTCCTGCTGCCCGGTGAGCTGGCTAAGCACGCCGTGTCCGAGGGCACCAAGGCCGTCACCAAGTACACCAGCTCCAAGTAAACAGCGCAGCTGCTGCACTCGCTCCAATACAACGGCTCTTTTAAGAGCCACTCACTTCATCTGAAGACAAACTCTAAAACACACATCACAGCTCTCATCATGACTCTCATTACTGCTCAACATGTTGCAGCTCACACACAATAACAGCTGCAGCACTTTCTTCACTGTTTACAAGTGTGGAAGGGAAGGAAACAAGAGTGTAGCAGTAGGACTCAGGTGAGGGAGCAGGGTCTATGAAAGGGGGCGGGGAAACGCTCCATGACTTCTACATTCAGTGTTTCACTGGACTGAAACATTTGTAATTTTATCCACTGCTCCTTCAGTACGGCCTACACTGAGGCCTCCTAGTGAAACTCTTGCTTTGTTGTCACCGCAGACCAGCTGTTGAGTACACACACACACACACACACACACACACACACAGAGAGAGAAAGTATAAATGTGCTCTCAACAAATGAACTCAGCACATGATGAATGACTGGATGTTAGGACTCAGGTGAGGGAGCAGGGTCTATGAAAGGGGTGGGGGAACACCCACCTGGGCTTCACTGAGGCACACCTGAGTGATCAGCTGACGCCTGTTTGGTGCCTCATTAGTTATTTTGCTCAACAAGGTTAAACTCATGACTCCAACAGGGAGACTGTAGCACTGTGACGTGTTTCCTCATACAATCAAAATAAAGATTAGTTCATTGTTGAACTATGTGGTTTGTTCGATTCTTCATGTTGATTCAACAGAGTCTCTTTTCAGCTCTGACTGAAGACATGAAAAGGTTTTGGTGTTTATCTTTAACAAAGATTAAAATCAGTTACACAATACACATCACAGCTCTCATTATGACTCTCATCAATGCTCCACATGTTGCAGTTCTGATACGAGCACAACAGTCACTGTATTCACTGCTTACAATGAAGTCAAAGTCCGAGACCAACACTTTACACTGAACTGAGACTGTTGTGTAACTGATGTCAAACTGTTAAAATGATAAAACTGCACCATCCGAACAGCTCACTGATGAACACAAGACACTGCTGTCTTTATGGCTTAGTATATTCAGAAACAGCTCATAGTCAGGACAGTAGAAAGCACAGGCTGCGTGATGTGAATATGTATATATAATATATTAGTAACTGTAGGAGGAACACAGGAGTATGACATGGGGAGGGGCTGTGGACGGTTGGGACAGATACCTCCACAGACACCCGAATGGGGGATCTACTTGAGGTCACATACTGCTTCGTCTGAATGTATCCATCGGTAACGCCACACAATCTACTGCCATTACTCTATATTACTCTACAGTTCAGTGAGACTTACACATATTCACAGTGAAGATCTTTGACTCTAATAGAACTTCTTAAGTTGGTGGTGATAAACTGAAAAGGTGAAGTCTAGTAGAAACAGACAAACACAAGTGAAAACCTAACCTCCTGGTGGAGGTAATAACATACAGCTCTAATGTGGACTGTAGGTTCAGTCTGATGTTACAGGAGGTGAACCTTCTAGATGTATGTCTTTATAGGTGTAACTGCAATCACTTGAGGGTGTGGGGTCAGGGCAGCATGTAGTGTTCAGGTGAGGGTGGGAATAAAAGACGCACATTCCAGGTCTAAGGTTCAGACTCTTTATCTTTTAGTTTGATTGATGTGTGGTTACTCTAATGTCCATCACATGTCACCATGGTCCAAGGCAGACAAGATCCAGCTGTCACCTGCTTGTCTCACTCACTGATGCGTTCATGCATACACCGAGTTCACATGCACAGAGCATGATCAGAAACATGCATAGATGCACAGGGCCAGTATAGGTGAAAACAGCACACCTTACAGGCAAAGGTGAGGATTAGCAGGCAGGTGCATATAAGAGGGAGTGGGGCTCAGAGGAGGTTGAGTGAATTAATGTGCTGCATCTTACAGTGAAATAAAGTTTGATCCATTTTTCACTTATCACCTCCTACAGGGAGATTGAAAGTGTTGGGACGTGGTCCGGGGGAGAAGCCCTACCTAGCCTTTCATGGCACATGGTGATTATATATGATGTAATCCAGCCAAAAAGGTCCATTCCTTCCTTCTCCCCTGGGAGAGCCGACCATCGTGTTGCTGCTTGATGTGCAAGGTAAGTTGGAGCTCTGGTAATGTAGGGGGGTATCCCTGCCTAAATGCTGTGTGGTAGGCCTGAAGGGGTGATGGTCACCCTGAGCTTTTTATACTATTTAGTATTTATATTCAGTCTTTTGCTGTGTGTGTGTGTATACATATATATATATATATATATATATATATATATATATATACTATATATTATTATATATAGTATATATATAATATATATATATATATTATATAATATCATATATATATATATATACGTATTATATATATATATATATATAGTATATTATATATATATAATATATACGTATATATATTATATATATATACGTATATATATATATATATATAATAGTATTATATATCTATATAATACGTATATATTATATATAATATAATAACGTATATATATATAGTATATATAATACGTATATATATATATATATATACGTATATATATATATATGTATACGTATATATATATATATATATATATACGTATATATATATATATTATATATATATATTATGTATATAGATTTTCTATCCGTGTTATATGTTATAATATAATATATATATACTATATACTATATAATATATAATACATATATATATACATATATATATATATATATATATATACATATATAATATCCATATATAATAATAATATCATATATATATACATTATATACATCATCATTATATTAGTATATATAATACATATATATATATATTATTATATACATATATATACTACATATATATATATATATATATATATATATATATATACATCTCTATATATTATACATATATATACTATATATACATATATATATATATATATACAATATATATATATATATATATATATATATATATATATATATATAGTGCATGCTGCATCTCCCTGCTAATTAGATTAGAAATTAGTTTCCATGTCTTTCAGCCTAACACAGATTCAGTTGGCAGTTTAAGAGGTAGCCTTTTTTTTAGCATCCATATTTGTACTAAACTAAACTCTTCTTTCAGGTCCTCCATTTTCATCATTATTTTCATTTGTTAGATAAACTTGTGTCCGTGGACTGGATGCAAGTCTCCTGCTCTCTCCATTTGCAATCTGAGTGTCACACTCAGGTAGTAGAGGCATATTCTGCCTAGGGGCTTACATTAACAATAGCTACTAAAAATGAAAGAGAGATTATGGTCTTTATTAATGTTAAAATCTAAAAAGGTGTTCTGGAACAGATAATTAACTGCATTGATACAGATGTGTTGACGGCAGTGAACAGTGGGAGCAGCAGAGGACTTTGCTGTTGAGAGCAGAGTGAGTGGCTCTTAAAAGAGCCGTTATTGTGTTCAGAGGAGCTGCAGCAGAGTCTAAGCTCTCTCTCCGCGGATGCGGCGGGCCAGCTGGATGTCCTTGGGCATGATGGTGACCCTCTTGGCGTGGATGGCGCACAGGTTAGTGTCCTCGAACAGGCCGACCAGGTAAGCCTCGCTGGCCTCCTGCAGAGCCATGACAGCGGAGCTCTGGAAGCGCAGGTCGGTCTTGAAGTCCTGAGCGATTTCTCGGACCAGGCGCTGGAAGGGCAGCTTGCGGATCAGCAGCTCGGTGGATTTCTGGTAGCGACGGATCTCTCTCAGAGCCACGGTACCGGGCCTGTAACGGTGAGGCTTCTTCACGCCGCCGGTGGCCGGGGCGCTCTTACGGGCAGCCTTGGTGGCCAGCTGCTTCCTGGGGGCTTTGCCTCCGGTGGATTTACGAGCGGTCTGCTTGGTTCTCGCCATCTTTCTTCTTGTTCCTCAGAGCAGGAGAAAAGTAGGAGAGGAACCAGCGACCCTCGGCTCTTAAACCGTGGGGCCGGCTGTGACACGGTGACGCTGCTTCACACCCCCGGGTCCTGATTGGTGCGGGGCTCCTCCTGGAGCTCAGCGCCGCCCAGAGGAGCGACCATCCCGCCTGATCCTCGGCTGCTTATTGGACCACAGTGCTCTGAAGCTGTGTGGAAAGTCCAGAGCGGGCCGCCCTCTGCTGCTCTGCTGGAGCCTCTTCTCTGGTTGGTCTGGCGGGAACCGTCCCGCGCTCTCCGCGGACATATAAGCGAGGCTGTTGCTGTTTGCGCCACACTTTCTCTGAGTCGACACTGTAGAGAAAAGATCCTGAAAATGAGCGGACGCGGCAAAACCGGTGGAAAAGCCAGAGCTAAGGCCAAGACCCGCTCCTCCCGGGCCGGGCTCCAGTTCCCGGTCGGCCGTGTTCACAGGCTGCTGCGCAAAGGAAACTACGCGCAGCGTGTGGGTGCCGGCGCCCCCGTCTACCTGGCGGCGGTGCTGGAGTACCTGACCGCTGAGATCCTGGAGCTGGCTGGAAACGCCGCCCGCGACAACAAGAAGACCCGTATCATCCCCCGCCACCTGCAGCTGGCCGTCCGCAACGACGAGGAGCTCAACAAACTCCTGGGCGGAGTGACCATCGCTCAGGGAGGCGTGCTGCCCAACATCCAGGCTGTTCTGCTGCCCAAGAAGACGGAGAAGACCGCCAAGTCCAAGTAAAGCCGCTGAACTCAGCGACACTCAAAGGCTCTTTTAAGAGCCACATACTCACCTCTCACAAAGAGCAGCTCCTCCCGTCTCTCAACAACCTGCACAACATAATAATAGTAGTAGTAATAATAATAATAATAATAATAATAATAATAATAATAATAATAATAATAATAATAACGAAGCAGCTGCACTCATCAGCTCTCTACTGTCTTCATACAAACATGGGGCTCCTCTTTCTCCGTCTCTGCACCTTCACCAGAAAACCTCATACAGACAATACAAGTGTACAAGCAGCAGCATAACTTCTGATATGATACACTACATCAACCACATCAACACAAACGCAAGCTGCTGTCCACTAACAGCTGATCACTGTATATTCAAGCTAATCAATCCTTTACTTGTAATGTATGTAGATTATAAACAAATGTAAAAAAAAAAATATTTGTCAGTAAATAAATGAAAAATATTTTCTGGGACTTTTATTGTGCAATAATAATTTTTTTTCTTCACACCACATTTATTTCCCAGCTCTTTATATTTCCATCTGTTATATTGAAATGAGGGGGCGCAGTTATCTCAGCTTCAGACCAAAGAAACAGCACCATTGTGTTTGTTGATCTGGTGTTAATATGTGAGCTGTAGGGTAAAGTGTTGTTTCAACATGGTGATGTGAGAGGTGCAGTGACAGTGTAGTGGAGCAGGAGCAGCAGCGTCCTCCTGTGCAGTGAAAAGACTTACAGCACCTGATATTCCCACTCTCCCATTCATGTACTCAGCAGACCGACCCTGCTCAGCTTCAGAGACCGTGCTCAGGGTGAGGGGGACAGACAGGGCATGTCTGAAACATGATGATCATCACCATCATCAACACTGCTGTGTTTTTCTAGATAAAGTTCTTTTTATACAGTGTAATAGTAAGTAAAGGTGTTGGTGGTGGTGTAGTTATCAGACAGTGTATTGTAATGATGATGATGATAGTGAGGAGGAAGCGGCTCTCTGTGGACAGGTGTGTGGCTCTTAAAAGAGCCTTTGATGAAGATCAACATGTGTCGGAGGGAGGACAGCTCACTTCTTCTTGGCTGCGGCCTTCTTGACTTTGGGTTTGGCGGCCTTCTTGGCGGGGGCCTTTTTGGCCGCAGGGGCCTTCTTGGCGGGGGATTTCTTGGCTGCAGGGGCCTTCTTGGCGGGCTTCTTGGGGCTCTTGGCGGCCTTCTTGGGGCTCTTGGTGGCCTTCTTAGCCGCTGCTGCAGGTTTCTTGACTTTCTTGGGGGACTTTTTAGCAGCTGCCGGCTTCTTTGCGGCCGCGGTCTTGGGCTTGGGCTTTTTGGCCGCTGCGGGTTTCTTGGCGGCGGGCTTCTTGGCTTTGGGAGCGGCCTTCTTGGCCGCCGGCTTCTTGGCCTTGGGTTCAGCCTTCTTGTTCATCTTGAAGGAGCCGGAGGCCCCGGTTCCCTTGGTCTGGACCAGAGTCCCCTTGGCCACCAGGCTCTTGATGGCCGTCTTGACGCGGGCCTTGTTCTTCTCCACGTCGTAGCCTCCGGCAGCCAGAGCCTTCTTGAGGGCGGCCGCGGACACGCCGCTCCGCTCCTTGGATGCGGCCACGGCATTAACGATGAGCTCCCCCAGGCTGGGGCCGACCTTCCTGGGCTTGGAAGCCTTCTTCTTGGCTGCTTTCGCCGGGGCGGCGGCTGGAGCGGGAGCGGGAGCGACCTCTGCCATTGTTTCCTGTGAGCTTCGTCTGTACTCGGAGCGGACTGATGGGGAGCTCGGAGCAGGAGGCGGCACTTGAACACACCATGAGAACCGTGGAGACTCAGTGCAGCCGTGGCTCCTGTGGTCGGGGTGAACGCCGGGACACTTGTGTTTTCTCCTGACGGATAAAAGGCTCGCAAAGCACCGTGGGAGAGGAGCTGGAGGCGGACAGTGGAGGAGCCGGGAGCGGACTCGGCTCTGTTCGTGTTAAAGTCGTCCAGAGCTCGGAGGCTCTCTGCTTTCTGTTTGTGGAGCCTCGAAACCTCAGCTGGTCACCGCGGTGGCCGCCGCTGCTCGGGGGCTTTTCCCGCTTATTTCTCTCCTAAAATGCTTTCAAATGCACCACAGCTCCACCAAAACCCCACTTCCAGCTGCTCCACATGTCTGTTCACAGATCCCGGGTCACAGCGAGCAGCTGCTGATGATCAGTCGGTCATAAAGTCAACTTATTCTCCGAGCAGCAAACACACTGCTGATGGCTGAGGCTCATGGTCACGTTGAACCAGACTGTCAGAGCTGTGAATGTAACGTGTCTGTAGCATGTTACTTTAGAAACACAGTGTGAGCTTTACATGGTTTCTATATCTAATAACAACCTGTGATATAGAATTCAGTGTAGTCAGTAATTGAATCTTCATTTGTTGGTTGTAAAGTCACATATTTGTGTGGCTGCTCTCCTGCCAGGTCTCTGGAAAAGACACTCTTTATCTCAGTGGGACTTCCTGCTAAAATAAATGACAAAAAAAATCAAATATCACGTCTCATCATTTTTATATTTTTATGATGTTATTTCATATTTAATGGTTAGTGCTAGGTTACCAAGGTAACGATACAACTATATAAAGATCATTACCAGGAGAACAAGTCAGACGGTGAGTGTGAGACTGTTAAATGTAAATCTGTAAATATCAATATATTCATGTAAATCCTGAGAGAGAAAGAAACTATTGATTTCTATGTGTATCAGTTCATCTGTATCAGTGGTGTCTATATAATTTGTATAATAAATATTTGATCCTGATTCCAGTTAGACCGTTGTCCATATGATTCATTTATTTACAGTTCTCTCTTCAGTATCTGAAGTTTCCTTTGACGGTGGTTTTCTTTTAGACTCAAGTTTTATTGAGACCTGGCTTTTATCCTCCAGATCCTTAAGTGTTTGTCAGCAATAAAAAAGTCAGTGAATGGACATCAGAGCTGTTTGAGTCTCTGCGTTGGAGTCAACCAGTCAACTGGCAGCTGTTACTTCAACATGGTCTTCTACACAACACAGAGACTGGAAGTGTCATGTGGTGAAACAGGTTGAACAGGGTTTTGTAATTAATGAGCAGACTGAACTCTGTCACATCAACACTTGATGCTGAGTGTGTATATAACGTGTAGTGTGTGTGTGTGTGTGTGTAGATCAATGTGTGAACCATCAACTCTTTGTGTTGTGTAACTGTGATTTTAACCTTTCCATCTCTTCAGTCAGAGCTGAAAAGAGACTCTGAAGAAAGTGAGTTTAAAACTGATCAGCTGGTTTCATAGTTTGACTGGTGAAAACATGATGATGAAGAGTAAACACCTTCATCAGGTGAGTGTCTCTCCACAGTCTTTCACAGCAAGTTATTCTCAAGTCAAATTCATGTCAGCCTCTCCAGGTTTCACAGTCAGCTGACTTCAACACACTGATCTTGTGTGTGGCAGTGTGGTTGAGAGCATTTTAATAGACAGCACTGATGTCAGCTAGTGGATGTCAAACAAATCATGTTCCTCTCTGTCTTACTGTTTTTATTGTGTCAACATAGCAGGTTGTGATCAGAGCAAACGTCTGATAAGAGCAGAGGAACACGGTGGAGCCCAGTACAGGTCCTGGATCAGCAGCTGCTGACAGTCTGCACCACACACTGACTCCTGGTTGTTACTGTGACTCCAGAGAGAACAAGTGAAGATGATGTGGACGTGTGTGTAACAACCCAAACACTGTTCAATCACATGTCAGTTTTCTGACTTCCTTGTATGACTTGGTGAAACTTCACACTCCCAGAATACACTGGGCCCAGGGACTGCTGTTCCACAATATACATTTATTTACAATACATGAACTAAACAGCTGGTCTGCAGTCAACAAACAGCAAGAGTTTCACTAGGAGGCCTCAGTGTAGGCCGTACTGAAGGAGCAGTGGATAAAATTACAAGTGTTTCAGTCCAGTGAAACACTGAATGTAGAAGTCACAGAGTGTTTCCCCGCCCCCTTTCATAGACCCTGCTCCCTCACCTGAGTCCTACTGCTACACTCTTGTTTCCTTCCCTTCCACACTTGTAAACAGTGAAGAAAGTGCTGCAGCTGTTATTGTGTGTGAGCTGCAACATGTTGAGCAGTAATGAGAGTCATGATGAGAGCTGTGATGTGTGTTTTAGAGTTTGTCTTCAGATGAAGTGAGTGGCTCTTAAAAGAGCCGTTGTATTGGAGCGAGTGCAGCAGCTGCGCTGTTTACTTGGAGCTGGTGTACTTGGTGACGGCCTTGGTGCCCTCGGACACGGCGTGCTTAGCCAGCTCACCGGGCAGCAGGAGACGCACGGCGGTCTGGATCTCCCTGGAGGTGATGGTGGAGCGCTTGTTGTAGTGAGCCAGACGAGACGCCTCGGCAGCGATGCGCTCAAAGATGTCGTTGACGAAGGAGTTCATGATGCTCATGGCCTTGGAGGAGATGCCGGTGTCGGGGTGGACCTGCTTGAGCACCTTGTACACGTAGATAGCATAGCTCTCCCTCCTGGTCTTTCTCTTCTTCTTGCCGCCCTTGCCAGCGGTCTTGGTCACAGCTTTCTTGGAGCCCTTCTTGGGGGCCGACTTGGCGGGTTCAGGCATCCTGGTTATTCAGAGCTTCACAGCAATGGATGAGTCGGTGGAGGAAGGAGCCGCTGTTCTTATTCAGGCTCCATGCAAATACCACTGTGTGGTCCCCCTCCTGTGATTGGTTGAGCTGCTCACTGGGCTGGATCTGGGGGGGTTATGTTTCCATGGTAACCTGCCTTTTAAAGTTGGCGCGCAGCCTGCAGCCAATTGGTGCAGAGGAAAGTTAGAAAATCCTCCTCATCAGCAGCAGCACATGAGACAATGAAAACAACAGATAACAAGAGGAAGATGAGGAGATCTCAATGTAGATGAATAATGTTCACATGACTGTTCTACAGCCTGGAGACAGTGAGTGAAGCTGTGGTAATAGATTTATCTTTCAGTGTTTTAAACAAGTGGCTCTCAAACTTCACATCAAGGACCGTAACTGACACAAATTAGACAACAGACCCCCATCTGATCAGATTTAGTCTCAGGGTTTCACCTATGTCTATAAATTCTGTTTTATCCGTTTCATCTTTATCTATAACTCCTGTCTGATCAATCAGAGATCGATTCCTGTCGGAGCATAGGAAGCTCCCCTGGGTGAAGAGGTGGCACCAAACAGGCAAACCTTCATCCTAGACTCCTCACATTGCCATTTAGATCACCCACCACAGAAATCATAGCAGATCTGTATCTGAAGACTTTCTAATCCTCATGGAAGTCTGGATTTCTCTTAAATTTCTTCTTTAGAGGATCAGTCTGTGTCAATATTTGGAGAAGAGTTTAATTTTACTCTCCACATATTTTCCCAGGTTTCCATCTCAGAGATGATTCTCTGAAGTTTTTTCTCAGCATATTGAGGAGGTTTTGATGATGTCTAGTAACAAAGGTCATCAGTGAATTAGGAAACGTGTCCCTCTCCTCCGGATGGATAATAGATGTCACTTATATTAGAAACAGCGGGGGACTGAGAGCAGAGCCTTGATGTACTCCAGCTTCAGGGGTAAATCTGTAGGAGGTTGATGCTCCCACTCCACTACAATCTCTCTCTCGGTTAAAAACTGTTCAAAAGCACCACCATTTGTTCTGGGAGTTGTAGATTACAGTCCAGCAGCCTGGATATGAGTTCTTTGTGCCACATTCTGTCAAAGGCCTTGTCAATATCAAAGAATACAATTGTTTCCTCTTTCCTACTAAAACCTCACTGAACATCTTCTGCCAGCCTCGGGATATTGTCATCTGTGCTTCTCACCTTTCTAAATCCTGCCAGGGCATCTAAATGGATTTGGGTCCTTTAAGCCATCACTCTCTCTAGAAGTTTGCCAAGGTTACTGAGGGGGCTAATAGGTCTGTAGCTGACAGGCAGGTGGGGATCTTTGTGTGATTTGGGTCCAATAGACACCAAGGCTGATTTCCAGGGTTTGGGGAAATAACCAACATGGAGGTAAAGGGTGTATAGGTCTGCAAGTTTGTCTAAAAACTCTACTGATGCTTCTTTGATAAGATGACTTTCCACTGTGTCTTCACCAGGGGCTTTCACTTTAATCTTCAGTTGGTGAATACCTAAATTTCCAGTGGGTAAATGAGAAGACAGACCTGATGTAATCTGGACATTAAAGTAGGTACTCTTTCAAAACATGTGCCTTTTCTTTTTCTTCCTCTGTCATTTGGTCATTATATTAGAACTGTAATTCTTGGGTTATTTTTCCTTCCATTAAGCTGATTGATTTTCTGACAGAGTGTTTTGGAGTTTGTGTTGTTGTTGAACTTTGTATAAAACCTGTGCCTTGCTTTGTCTCGTTCCTTCCTGAGTGCTTTATGTATTTATGTTTGTAGTTGTTTGTTTGATCGCCAGAGACCTTGTTTCATGAATTCTCCTCTTAGTCTTCTTTTCATTTTGATAAGACGTATCAGAGACAGGAGGAGGTTCTTTGGGCCTTTAGGATCTCTTCTGAGGCTCACTGAGTTTTCCCTGGCTGAGAGGAGTGTCTGTCCCAGCAGGACTGTTCGTTGGTCTACGGCAGGAGGTTCTGGGTCACATGGAGGAAGCTGAGCAGTCATTATTTTGAGCTTGTTCTGGGCTTGCTGAGATGATGGTTTCTTTGTATGTAACTGATCTTTTTATGAGCAGAGCAACTCCTCCATTTTTCCCCTGAGGTCTGTCTCCTCTTAGAATATCGTACCCTGGTAGGGAGAAGTCTGCGTGAGGAGATAGCATGGATAGGTTGGACATTGATTGACAGGATTTATGTGAGTGACCTGCCCCACATCTGCTGGGCTGTGTGGTTGAAACCCTGAAAGTGAAAGCACTGCTTTATATTTGTTGTTGAGCATGCTGTCTCCACACGGTAGTGGAAGAGGTCCATGAAGAATCCTTCACTGATGAGTTTGGCAGAGGCTTCTGGGTTGGATAAGATGGACTCTAATGAAGGTGTTTGGTTGTAAATTGTAGCTCAAACTTTTATTTTATTATCCATATTGCACTTTGATATTTTTTGGATACTGAGTTTTAATTTTACTCTTTATTCACACTGTCCCCTTTGAACTACCACCATTTTTATTTTGTTGTTTTTTTTTTTATCCATTTTACATATTTGACACCTGATCAGAGGACAGCAGCGTGGTCTGAAACAAATCCAACCAAACAAAAACCTACTGTTGACTCATTAGACACATGAAGCCTAAACCCAAACCCCCTCTGGTTCCTGTTCACCTTCACCAAGATGAGAACCAGAGTTTGGATAACTTCATTGAAAATGCTCTACAGAATGTGAGGAGCCTGACCTGAGTGTATTGTAGGAGGCACACTCAAGAAACTTTGTCCATTTTCCAAACACAAGGAGCACAGGAGCGAGGGACACAAGGAAACATCAATGTAACACATGGAACTGAACAGGGAGCAGGAAGCATGAGGAAACACAAGGGGGTTGAAACAGAAACAAGCACGGGGAACTCGAACAGATGAACTGAAACAGACAAAGAGGAGCACAGAGACTAAATAGACACAAGGGAAGCAAGGGTGACTGAACACAGGTTAAACACATAAGGGCGGGCAGACAATCAACAAGGAGGGAAACAGGACAAAGACAGGAGGTCAAAACATCAAGACACAGGGAAAGTAACTACAAAATGAAGCAGGAAATGACCAAACTCATAGTGCAAACAACACAAAAGCTCAAACATAAAATGTCCATCATGGCAACCCCATGACAGTTACACATGAACTATGCCCTCCACTCCATAAACTCTGAACAAATTTAAGAGCACATTCAGCAAAAGACTCATACAACCTCACTGTGTTAGGCAATGTCATAGAAAATAATCCCTGCCTACAGCAATCAGACAATATAATACATCTCTGTGACTCAACCAAACACTCTTGCACTCTCACCCCTGCGATGTGATGCAAACCAACAACCAGAATCCAAAAGCTGGTCAACAAAACTTTTGGTTTTCCTAAGAGAGCCAGGCTCAATGAAGCATGAATATGATCATGAATTCCTTGGTGCATTAGCGCCACCACCTGGCACACACTCTGACCCCCACCCCCCCTACCCCCAAGGTTTGGACCAAGAAGCAATGCTGTTAAACCAACTTCTCACCTGAGCCAGGGAGGAAACTACCCCAAAACTAACCTCTCATCAAAGCAGCAAGAAACAGGAAGCAATATTCAAACTCAACTTCACCAACAGAAAACCTGGAACTCATTCTACAGAAAACTTAGACATACAACTGCATCTAAAAATATGAAAAGCAAGACCCCATGGGAAGATAATGTAGACACTATATTAAAAAAACAAGCACCGGTCACTGACCTCCAGCACCTTGGACAGCTCTTCTCTAGCAGCCTCTTCACTGGACATTACCCATCGCCATGGAGAGTTGCAACCGTTACTATGATCCACAAACCAGGAAAGGACCCGTACAATGTCACAAGGTAAACTGAGAGAAAACTCAACTCACATCTCAATCAAAGAATCAGTGGGTCTCCTGGGAATCCATCAATCTGGTTTCAGGAAAGGCAGAGCCAACACAGACAACATCCTCCGACTATCAGAAAACATTCATTGAACCTTCTACATGAAAGAAAAACCCTGGCAGAATCCTTTGACATCAAAAACACTTTTGACCAGGTTTGGCACAATGGACTCAGATACAGATTATTGGACATCAACCTCAAACTCCCAAAGCCAACCCAATCCATCATCTCGCTTTCTCGACAACCGCCAAATCAAAGTCAAAGTTACCTTCAGCAGTGTTTCAGCTCATCTCTTCATTATCAAGTATGAACTCTACAGCTGATCTCTGCTACAACCTTTCTGCTCTGTGTTTTCTGGACTTCTTGATGACCCTGTTGTTTCCTGAGCTTCTGGTTTAAATCCCTGCAACCCCGCTCCTGCCCCGCTCAGGGTTAGGGTCAGTAGCTCCTCCCAGCTGCTCTGAACTGAGACACAGGACAGGTGATGGTAACACATACACAGACTCTATGAGTTCATCTGTGTGTCTGCATGTCTGAAGTTCAGCTGGTGGTTGCAATATTCACCAGAAATCCCCAGCACATCTATTGTAATATATAATGTCCATACTCAGCTGCTGATGATCAGTCGGTCATAAAGTCAACTTATTCTCCGAGCAGCAAACACACTGCTGATGGCTGAGGCTCATGGTCACGTTGAACCGACTGTCAGAGCGTGAATGTAACGTGTCTGTAGCATGTTACTTTAGAAAACACAGTGGAGCTTTACATGGTTTCTATATTTAATAACAACCTGTGATATAGAATTCATTGTTGTAGTCAGTAATTGAATCTTCATTTGTTGGTTGTAAAGTCACATATTTTGTGGCTGCTCTCCTGCAAGGTCTCTGAAAAGACACTCTTTATCTCAGTGGACTTCCTGCTAAAATAAATGACAAACAAAATCAAACTATCACGTCTCATCATTTTTATATTTTATGATGTTAATTTCATATTTAATGGTTAGTGCTAGGTTACCAAGGTAACGATAACAACTATATAAAGATCATTACCAGGAGAACAAGTCAGACGGTGAGTGTGAGACTGTTAAATGTAAATCTGTAAATATCAATATATTCATGTAAATCCGAGAGAGAAAGAAACTATTGATTTCTATGTGTATCAGTTCATCTGTATCAGTGGTGTCTATATAATTTGTATAATAAATATTTGATCCTGATTCCAGTTAGACCGTTGTCCATATGATTCATTTATTTACAGTTCTCTCTTCAGTATCTGAAGTTTCCTTTGACGGTGGTTTTCTTTTAGACTCAAGTTTTATTGGACCTGGCTTTTATCCTCCAGATCCTTAAGTGTTTGTCAGCAATAAAAAAGTCAGTGAATGGACATCAAGAGCTGTTTTGAGTCTCTGCGTTGGAGTCAACCAGTCAACTGGCAGCTGTTACTTCAACATGGTCTTCTACACAACACAGAGACTGGAAGTGTCATGTGGTGAAACAGGTTGAACAGGTTTTGTAATTAATGAGCAGACTGAACTCTGTCACATTCAACACTTGATGCTGAGGGTGTATAATAACGTGTTAGTGTGTGTGTGTGTGTGTAGATCAATTGTGTGAACCGATCAATCTTTGTGTTGTGTAACTGTGATTTTAACCATTCCATTCTCTCAGTCAGAGCTGAAAAGAACTCTGAAGAAAAGTGAGTTTAAGAACTGAGTCAGCTGGTTTCATAGTCTGACTGGGTGAAACATGATGAGAAAGAGTAAAACCTTCATCAGGTGAGTTTCTCTCCACAGTCTTTCACAGGCACTTATTCTCAAGTCAAATTGTCATGTCAGCCTCTCCAGGTTTCAGTCCAGCTGACTTCAACACATGATGCTTGTATCAGTGTGGTGTGGCAGTGTGAAAAGAGCAACATTTAACTCCAGTCATTCATCACGTTGCTGAGTTCATTTGTTGAGAGCAACATTCTATTACTCTGTGTTGTGTGTACTAAACAGCTTGGTCTGCAGTCAACAAAGTCAGTAAGAGTTTCACTAGGAGGCCTCAGTGTAGGCCGTACTTGAAGGAGCAGTGATAAATTTCAAATGTTTCAGTCCAGTGAACACTGAATGTAGAATTCATGGAGCGTTTCCCCGCCTCCTTATAGACCTGCTCCCTCACCTGAGTCCTACTGCTACACTCTTGTTTCCTTCCCTTCCACACTTGTTAAACAGTGAAGAAAGTGCTGCAGCTGTTTATTGTGTGTGAGCTGCAAACATGTTGAGCAGTAATGAGAGTCATGATGAGAGCTGTGAGTGTGTTTTAGAGTTTGTCTTCAGATGAAGTGAGTGGCTCTAAAAGAGCCGTTGTATTGGAGCGAGTGCAGCAGCTGCGCTGTTTACTTGGAGCTGGTGTACTTGGTGACGGCCTTGGTGCCCTCGGACACGGCGTGCTTAGCCAGCTCACCGGGCAGCAGGAGACGCACGGCGGTCTGATCTCCCTGAGGTGATGGGTGGAGCGCTTGTTGTAGTGAGCCAGTCGAGACGCCTCGGCAAGCGATGCGCTCAAAGATGTCGTTGACGAAGGAGTTCAGATGCTCATGGCCTTTGGAGGAGATGCCGGTGTCGGGGTGGACCTGCTTGTGAGCACCTTGTACAACGTAGATAGCGTAGCTTCCCTCCTGGTCTTTCTCTTCTTTCTTGCCGCCCTTGCCGGCGGTCTTGGTCACAGCTTTCTTGGACCCTTTCTTGGGGCGACTTGGCGGGTTTCAGGCATCTCTGGTTATCAGAGCTTCACAGCAATGGAGTGAGTCGGTGGAGGAAGGAGCCGCTGTTCTTATTTCAGGCTCCATGCAAATACCACTGTGTGGTCCCCCTCCTGTGATTGGTTGAGCTGCTCACTGGGCTGGATTGGGGGGGTTATGTTTCCATGGTAACCTGCCTTTTAAAAGTTGCGCGCCCAGCCTGCAGCCAATTGGTGCAGAGGAAAGTTAGAAAATCCTCCTCACTCAGCAGCAGCACATGAGACAATGAAAACCAACAGATAACAAGAGGAAGATGAGGAGATCTCAATGTAGATGCAATAATGTTCACATGACTGTTCTAACAGCCTGGAGACAGTGAGTGAAGCTGTGGTAACACTTTGTGCTCCATGACTGAGACGCTCTCACACATGAAGGAGCTGCAACTGACAGGGATCACACAGTCCCTGTCAGACCAGGTCATGTGGATTTGTTTATACATGTTGTTCTTCATGAGAGACAGTGGTGGAGGAGATTGTCTTTAGTGTCTTAAACCTGGGCTTCTTAACCCTTCACATCAAGGACCCTAACTGAACAACAAATTAAACAACCCCCATCTGGATCAGATTTATGTCCTTGACCTCTGCAGGAGGGTGAAAATCATCAGTGGATTACAGTGATTGAACACATGATGAAGACTACAGAGTTAACCATGATGTGTGTTTATCTGTGGACAGGAGGCTGATAGAGGGAGTCCTCTCTCTCCTCTGACAAGAGTCTCTGTAGTGCTTGGTGAGAAACATGAAGCAGGCAGCTGATGACCTGTTTCATCTATATACTTCTGTCTCATCTGTTTCTTTGGGCCCATCAGGTCAATCATGGTTAAATAACATACAATCATTTATCTAACAAGCAGCATCATCACAGAAATACAGGCTGAATAAATAACGTGGTCTAGTGACGCGTTGAAGACGATCTAATACTTGAACTAACTGACTCTTTCTCCAGCTCAGACATTTTCACGTCCTGCAGCCGTTTTGTTTTTTTATTAATGAATGACCTTTAACATCACACTTTCTGGCACCAATGGATTAAAATAGAGTTTGGAACTTAGAGTCGTTTGTTAAACCTTTCTGTATAACCCAAGTGTTTGTGTTTCATGTGCAGACGGATCGGTGTTGGTGACTGTGTGGGAGATAGTTTCCTGCTGTAGTTGTGTAACAGCAAGTTTAGAGCAGAGACAGGAGGCTGATGGAGGGAGTCTCTCTCCTCTGATGGTCTCTGTAGTGTGAGTGAGACATGAAGCAGCAGCTGATGATGACCTGTGAGTGTGTGTGGTCGGAGGATGTGAGCTCTCAGTGAGTCGGTGTGTGGCTCTTAAAAGAGCCGTTGTGTTGTGGTGTAGATGTGGAGGAGTTTAACCGCCGAAGCCGTACAGAGTGCGGCCCTGCGCTCTTGAGAGCGTCACCACCGTCCATGGCGTCACGGTCTTCCTCTTGGCGTGCTCGGTGTAGGTGACGGCATCACGGATCACGTTCTCCAGAAACACCTTCAACACACCGCGGGTCTCTCGTAGATCAGACCGGAGATACGCTTCACTCCGCACGGCGAGCCAGCGGCGGATGGCGGGCTTGGTGATTCCCTGAGTGTTTATCAGGAGAACTTTACGGTGACGCTTGGCGCCTCCTTTACGGTCCTTTTCCTCCTTTGCCTCTTCCACTCATCTTGTCTGTTCAGTAGGTTTCAACTCAGTCGCTGACTGCGGAGTCACAGTGATTGAAAGCCTCTCTGAGGACGTAATAGAAGACAGGGCCGGCTGATGATCAACTCTTTGCTGCATTAGCGCCACTCCTGGACACAGCAGGAGTTTAGACACAGCAGGACTGAGTCTGCAGTCACATGTTCTCTGAAGTGAATGTACAGAGGGAGAAACATGAAGAGTGAAAGTACTCATCATGCAGAATGCTTCCTTTTCTTCTCTTTCCTATAGGATCATAATGTATCATCACATTAATTACTGTTTGTGTATATTGAGGAATCTAATAAACCCAAAATAAAAGATCATTGCGACAATTTATAAATAATAAAAAGTCTCTCTAAATAAAACAACAATATGGACCAGTTCAACATTCTGCACATAAATAAGGTGCATATCAGATCCAAATAAAGAAGAACTCCTCCACATCCTACAAGAAAAGATATTAATGCAGCTTCAATAAATGAAAATCTCTCCTCTCACATAGATTTCTTCCTACCAGGCCTCTAACTACCAGAGTTGCTCTGCTTATAAAAAAGATCAGTTACATACAATGAAACATCATCAAGTAAACCCCAGAACAAGCCAAATAAATGAATACACAACTGCTAGAATTAAGCTTTCTCCAACTCCAGCATACATTTTGATGTCAGTTTACTGCCTTCTTGGTGTAATTCCCTCTCCTCATATTTTCCAAAAGATGCTCCTCCAGGAAAAGAAATAATCATAATGGGAGATTTCAATGCAAAACACCTAACCTTCACTAATAAAAACTAAAATTGAGCAAACATATCTAGTTCTTCTTAACATTTAAGAGATTATTCCACTACCATAACTCAGCGGACATTTTAGCTCTTTACTCTGTACCACAGAAGTAGCTGGAAAAGTAATCACGTTTTCTTTTCTGCAGTGATATCTGCAGCGACACCTCCTATATCAAACAATATATGATTACAAAATCAACAACGTGGCAAGTATTCAGACACTCACACACCAGCCAGAGTGTCTCCCTTCCTCCATGTGACCGAAACTTCAGCCATAGACCGAAGAGCAACCCTGCCCAGACAAATACCCTCACAGCAAGGGAAAGTTTTGATGAGCTTAAAAATGACCCTGAAGCCCCAAAGAAACTTCTCCTTTTCTCTCAAAGGTCTTATTAAAATGAAAAGAAAGCTAATTAAATAATTTAATAATTACAACACAAATACGAAAAGCACTCAAGAGGAACGAGAAAACACATGGAACAGATTCTGTACAAACTTAAACAATGATCCAAATCCCAAAAACATTCTGCAGAAAATCATCAATTAAATGGAAAGAAAAATAACTCAAGAATTACAGTGCTGAGACATAATGACAAAATGTAGAGGAAGAAAAAAAAAGGACATGTTTTTAAAGAGCACCTACAAAATGTACACTCATGTCCAGACGATCCTTTATTTGATCCAGAGTGGAAGGAAATAGTAGACACCAGGTTCGGCTGGTGCTTTTAAATGTTTTTTATTAAATCATAGATAGATTGCAGTGAGAATAGGAGCATCAACCTCCAACAGATTAACCCTGAAGCTGGAGTACCTCAGGGCTCAGTTCTAAGTCCCCTGCTGTTTTTATTATATATAAGTAACATCTATTACCCACCATAGGAGAGGGACAAGGTTTCCCAATTCGCTGATGAGACTTTGCTACTGGACGACATCAAAACATCCTCAATATGCCAGGAAAAAACTTCAGGAATCATCACTTAGATGGAAACTGGGCAATATGTGGAGAGTAAAATTAAGTCCTAAACACCCACGTAAAGATAAAAAGATAACTCAAAAATATATGGAAAGACACTTCAGTCCACACCACAAGCAAAATTCCTTGTGACCTTCAGAAAATACGAAATGGTCAGCACATACAACAGCTATTGAGAAAAAGGTGAGACGAAGACTTAACACCTGAAAGTGCTCTGCGGAAGACAAGGAGGAAACAAACCCTAAAACTGCTGTACAGTGTATCAAGTCTTACATCAGACACTGTTAGAATATACAGTGCCTGCCTGGTGCAAATGTAGAGAAAGCACAACTCGCAGAACTTCAGGTCATCCAAAATCCAAAAAGCCATTAAAATGTGTTATAGACTTCCAAATACACAAACAATAACTACATTCCACAAACTCTCTGGCCTGATGACAACTGCACAAAAGTTTGCTGTCTAGGAAAAAGTATATCAGAGAGCTGAAAACAATCCATCACTGCAACTGGTCATAGAAGAGGAAAGAACTGACGCGCCCAGACATCTCTGAAGCGCCCCCTGTCCACTTACTGAGATATTAACATGGAACCAAACATAATATATTTAACACAATCTCATAATATATTTAACACAATCTCAAA
>NW_019174336.1:2783009-2786879 GCF_002260705.1 Seriola dumerili
TATGTGACAGAATATATGATATTGATAGAATTATTTAATTAAACTTCAACAAGTTGAAGGTTGTTTTAGTGCTTTGGCAACGCTGGTCCACTGCAGGACTTCAAACAGGACGCTACACTAAAGAACCAGCTCATCCACCTCTTGAGAGTGGAAGAACATGTGTTTTGAATTCTACAGCGACAGCAGTCATAAACACTGATCATTAATATCATTCATTTTATTTTAAATGGATCATAAAGTACTCACTCTAAAAATATGCACTTATTTTCCCAAGATCCTTTGCATTCTCTGAGGTGACCTTAGCACATGTGTGGAGAATGGGGGTCATAGTCCGGTGGGATGTCTCCAGTTGATTCTTCAGTAAGTAACTTCTGCAGTAGATCCTCCAGACTTGCTGCTGCAGAAGAACAAAGGGAGCATCACTGGCCTTTTGTTTGTCCTTTTTCCACATCCTGATGACGTGTGTCTGAAAAGATAGCGTGACAGATGCTGTGGTATGGTCCGCGATGAGACTGGAGGAGTGACTGCCCCCCCTGGGATAGGATCCTCTCTTACAACCACCCTTACACATTAGTCATGGTGGGACCGTCTGGACTTTCTCTGTGACTCACACCTCCATTCCATCCATCAAGCGTCCACCATGAAAATTTGTATTTATTTTTAATACTTCTTAGATAGCTAGCTTAGTTAGGCTGCCCGGGAGGCTAGCATGCCCCTGTGGTCCATTGCCCTGTCGCATACAATGATTATTCAGCAGTTTCTACACTGAAATAAATGATACGTCAGATATAACGATTGAGCGTGGGAGGGGACTGGACCTCGAAGGCCACACACCCCTCCAACAGACAGTCCTCGTGGCGCAGTTAGCCTTCGGTGCGGACTAGCCGCCCCCTAGTGTCCCATATTGTGCGTTTTGGTACCCGGACAGCCGAGAATTGCAGTACGAATTGGTGGTTCAATCCCACCCAGGGACGTTTTACCACTTAAATTGACAACAATACATCTCTGTAGCATGAAAAAATTCTTTCGTGCGTGAGAGGAAGAGATAAAGAAAGTCAGCATGAAAGTATGAAATAAGGACGTTATTAAGATTAACTACCCAATTTTACTATTACATCTCATCTTTCACACCTTTTTATCTAATCGCGACAACTTACTAAATTCCAGGAAACAGTGTTCTTATACATGAGAACTTTTGGTGTATGTAGCTGGTCCCTTAGGTTCCAGTAACTGAGGCGCTGAGTGTTCATACTGCTGGTATAATGTTTTTTGAGATGTCAAGCACCATGAACTATTAGATTCAAGGAAACACAAGAAAAATAAGGAATATTAGTTAAATACACAAGCCAAACATTTCACTTATTACATTTCACAATTGATCGCCAAACAAAGAAGAAAGTTAACACTCATAGCACAAATATCCCACACTATTAAAAGTGAATTAACAAAAATTAATAAGAAAAGAAAAAATTACATTCATTACGACAAAAGGTTCGATAATTAAAGATTCACACCAACATAATTAACGCAGCACCATCGCTCAGAAACCATCACTCAAAATTAACACCACCACGAGGATTAATAATCATGATCAATTCAACCCTACGATACCTCGTTCCACAACCAAAGGGGCTAAATATTTAGGGGACACTCAAGTACGAGTTCTTCTAGAGGGATCGTCTGTTTTCTACAACCCCCGCACCCAGCCAGTGTTAAAGAGGGAGCCCTTGACCTCCGATGAAAGCATGGACAGCTAGCAGGAATTTGGATGAATATTAAGTGATTTGGACATGCAGAGATGAGTCATCAACAAAAAAATGACAAAGAAAGAATTGAATTACCTCCGAAGTACGATCACTGACAAATCAGAGACTTAGAGAAGGAAGACGAGTGGAGGAGGATGAGACTGTCGTGCTGTTTTAATAATTGTCTGGAAAAAGGTTCTCGTTGTTACGGATTTCATATGCTGTCCAACTCTAATATTACAAAAGGGGGTTTATGCAGGATTAGACAAATAGACATTTCACATTCAGCAACACCAGATCCCCTCCACGCAGCTTCCCTGATGAAATTATGCTACTCTTACTTTCATTCATGGAGTTCCACCGTCTGTTCAATTATTTTCCCTCTGATTCTTATATTTTCACAGACAGCGTCTAAACTAATATCGACGGTAAATCTAAGAGAAGGTCATTTTTCACCTACTCTAAACCACCTTATCATGCTGCTGTTCCTGATAGACCTCCGGAACACCACCAAACATACAATCAGATATTTAATTCTAATCCACCCAACTCTGACCCTACTATCTAATTCCTCTCGAGAATCAGTAGAAGCGAAATTGCCTATAATTATATTTAAAGGGAGACAGTCATCTAAGAAAAAAATAACAACACATACTATAAACCTGGAGTCTTCTAGTAAACACACAACTGCTTTAACATAGATGTAACCTGTCAGAGCTTTCAGAGATTTTAGGTATTTGTCTTCACCATGCTCAATTGTCACAGCATGCACGGTGTTACAGACAACAATAAGAAAACATCAAACACTCTAAACATATATCACTGCATCTGTGTTAAACAGGCAAAGATGAGCCAATAAAATGCCAAAACAACGCACAAAATATAAACAGATTTTAGGCGAAAAAATAACAATAAGGGTGGCCGAGTCTTTTGCGAACACCAAAAAGAAACTAATTAGCTTCATACAACATCAGCAAAACGGCAGAAAAACATTCCAACCAAACGCGCCAAACACACTACTGCATCCTAGCAGTACAGGTCTCTAAAGCAAAACCCCACAACGAAACGTGGAAACAAGTGAGTTAACTCTACTACAGTATTTGCCACACAAAACAAAAAAAAAAAAAAAAACACAACTACAACACATAGGTGCCACCCTGTAACTCAACAAAAGGAAACAGAGATGAATGAAATAAACTCGAGTTGAAACAAAACAATAAAAATTAAAAAAAAAAAACAAAAAAAAAAAAAAACCAACCTATGCATGCAAAGCTAAGAACTCTCCAAAATATTCAAAAACAAAGACAACCAAAAAAAACAAGACGGATATGAACATAAATAAACAAGATAAACAAAAATTAAAGTAAGAGGAATAAACATTTCTAATAATTGAACCAAACTTAAACATTGTCAAATAAACAGTAACAAAAAAAAAAAGAATACCTGAACAATCCTATCACACATCCCTTTGAGACACAACATTCAAATCACCTCATATATATCTTTGTATCAAAATCCGTACATCCTACCACAAACCAGCAGACCACCAGAAAAATTTTAATTACTCATACATTCAGTCATTTTATTATGTTCTTATTGGGAAATTGCAACAACAAAACCTGTTGCCATGGACAGAGTTAAGTGATGTGTGCTGCAGTTCAGACCACAGTGGACAGGGAGTCATCTGAAACACTATATTTTCACCTATGCTTGAGGTCTGGACTTACACTCATAACTTACACACTGATCCACTGTGACCCCAACCCTCTGTGTCTGGCAGTAAGTGTGATATTTGTACATGACATGAGCCTCCAGATAGTCTCTGCCCTTTCAGCCTATCAAATGCTAGCATGCCTACATCGGTTTTGAAAGCATTACAAACATGTACAAAGCTGCTGTCAACCAGTTATGCTGAAGAAAATTAACTAAGTCTTTACTCTATAGTTTGCTGTAGTGGTGTGAGTTTATTGGTACTCCAGAATATGGTGAGCCCACTGACCCAGGATGAAGGGCAGGGGGGCATTTCCAGTTGTGTGTAAATACAGTTGATCAGTGGTTACAGGCAGTGTAACACCTAGGCTCAACTTACCAGGGGGCAGGTAGTGCTCCCAGACTCAAGCAGTTA
>NW_019174336.1:2786904-2852683 GCF_002260705.1 Seriola dumerili
CATAATAATCATAATCTCCCTTTCAGCCTATCAAATTCTAGCATGCCTACATCGGTTTTGAAAGCATTACAAACATGTACAAAGCTGCTGTCAACCAGTTATGCTGAAGAAAATTAACTAAGTCTTTACTCTATAGTTTGCTGTAGTGGTGTGAGTTTATTGGTACTCCAGAATATGGTGAGCCCACTGACCCAGGATGAAGGGCAGGGGGGCATTTCCAGTTGTGTGTAAATACAGTTGATCAGTGGTTACAGGCAGTGTAACACCTAGGCTCAACTTACCAGGGGGCAGGTAGTGCTCCCAGACTCAAGCAGTTACTAACGTAGGGGTTTGTAAGACTGAAGAAATTAGCAAGAAAAAAAGCGGGGGGGCTGCATGCCAGATTGGTGGCAGAGGTCCACTGCCCAAAATGTTTATTTTCTTCCTAAGTTTCAAGTATCTTTGCAGGGAGAGATCTGACTTAATGGAAGATAATGATCAGTGGGGCCACCTTTGTGCAGAGGTTTGACCCCAGCTGCCTCCACACTGCTGCTACCTTACAGTAACTGTTAGGTTGAATCCGTGTGTAATGAGGAGGATAAGAATCTGACCGTTTGTGTTTAAGCCTGTGAATACTCACTAACTATTAAGGGGCCTACGAAAAAGTGGTGATTGTGGCAGAGCAGGTATGGCTCCCCCTGCTGGCTCAGGAGAGGAATGTGCTGCTGTAATCAACATTTAACTCCCATGTGATATGAAGGGTCTTAGTTTTTTATCCTGTGGGTCTTTACTGGAGAGTGTCTATCAGCAATTTAGGTAAACATGAGAGAAGAGTTAATCTTTGCTATTACAACAGCATGTGTTGACGGCAGTGAACAGTGGGAGCAGCAGAGGACTTTGCTGTTGAGAGCAGAGTGAGTGGCTCTTAAAAGAGCCGTTATTGTGTTTAGAGGAGCAGCAGCAGAGTCTAAGCTCTCTCTCCGCGGATGCGGCGGGCCAGCTGGATGTCCTTGGGCATGATGGTGACCCTCTTGGCGTGGATGGCGCACAGGTTGGTGTCCTCGAACAGGCCGACCAGGTAAGCCTCGCTGGCCTCCTGCAGAGCCATGACAGCGGAGCTCTGGAAGCGCAGGTCGGTCTTGAAGTCCTGAGCGATTTCTCGGACCAGGCGCTGGAAGGGCAGCTTGCGGATCAGCAGCTCGGTGGATTTCTGGTAGCGACGGATCTCTCTCAGAGCCACGGTACCGGGCCTGTAACGGTGAGGCTTCTTCACGCCGCCGGTGGCCGGGGCGCTCTTACGGGCAGCCTTGGTGGCCAGCTGCTTCCTGGGGGCTTTGCCTCCGGTGGATTTACGAGCGGTCTGCTTGGTTCTCGCCATCTTGCTTCTTGGTTCTCAGAGCAGGAGAAAAGTAGGAGAGGAACCAGCGACCCTCGGCTCTTAAACCGTGGGGCCGGCTGTGACACGGTGACGCTGCTTCACACCCCCGGGTCCTGATTGGTGCGGGGCTCCTCCTGGAGCTCAGCGCCGCCCAGAGGAGCGACCAGCCCGCCTGATCCTCGGCTGCTTATTGGACCACAGTGCTCTGAAGCTGTGTGGAAAGTCCAGAGCGGGCCGCCCTCTGCTGCTCTGCTGGAGCCTCTTCTCTGGTTGGTCTGGCGGGAACCGTCCCGCGCTCTCCGCGGACATATAAGCGAGGCTGTTGCTGTTTGCGCCACACTTTCTCTGAGTCGACACTGTAGAGAAAAGATCCTGAAAATGAGCGGACGCGGCAAAACCGGTGGAAAAGCCAGAGCTAAGGCCAAGACCCGCTCCTCCCGGGCCGGGCTCCAGTTCCCGGTCGGCCGTGTTCACAGGCTGCTGCGCAAAGGAAACTACGCGCAGCGTGTGGGTGCCGGCGCCCCCGTCTACCTGGCGGCGGTGCTGGAGTACCTGACCGCTGAGATCCTGGAGCTGGCTGGAAACGCCGCCCGCGACAACAAGAAGACCCGTATCATCCCCCGCCACCTGCAGCTGGCCGTCCGCAACGACGAGGAGCTCAACAAACTCCTGGGCGGAGTGACCATCGCTCAGGGAGGCGTGCTGCCCAACATCCAGGCTGTTCTGCTGCCCAAGAAGACGGAGAAGACCGCCAAGTCCAAGTAAAGCCGCTGAACTCAGCGACACTCAAAGGCTCTTTTAAGAGCCACATACTCACCTCTCACAAAGAGCAGCTCCTCCCGTCTCTCAACAACCTGCACAACACAACAACTACAGTAATGATACACGGTGACAACAAGAGGAACATCTCATTCACTTCATATAATAAACCAGCCACGTGCATACACACAAATACATATACACATGTAAGCATAACGTGAGGAGTGTATGAGTATACATGCGAGCTTGACTATACACTATATATATCCGGAGGGCACTACAATTGAACCGGAAGTTGCTACCCCTAATGGCATATGACGGCTGTGATATGCCCACCCTGTCTCCCAGCTCCCAGGGTTAGACCGTCTTGTATGGCTCCGTAGTGCTGACTTGTACAAACAATCACAAAGGTCCACGAGGACAGCCCCTGGTAGCCTAAGGCGTCCCAATAAGTACTCATCACTCTGCAAATAAATCTATATACTCATGGAAAATTTGTTCCCTCCGTAGGGCACGATCTGCATATCTTGCAGCAGCAGTAAATATGCCACTGTGTGAGCAGGCCTTGGGTGCAGAAGGCCTACTTTTGGCCTATAAATAGATATGGTTACAGTGCATACCCCCAGCTCACCATCTGGCAACATGGACATCAGGGAACCAGGAACCGGGTGGTGATACCAAGCTGCTGTGTCTGGTGGATCAGAGACAAATAAGGAGGCATCCTTTTGGTGAAGTCAAAAACTGTGATCCTGTGTGACCTCATTACCTAAAGGAAAAAGTAAAAAGGTTTGTTTTGAAAGAAAAGAAAACGTATGTTGTGTGAAAATGTGTTCTGTGTTCCAGCGTGAGTTCATTACCTACAAGGAAAAAGTACCTTTTAAATTTTTTATACAAGCTGCTTTATTTTAGAAAACTGAATGGGTGATGTGGCAAATATTGTATCATTGAGTGGTCAGTAAGACTAGAAGAGACTAGAAAAGCGCTATATAAGTGCAAGTTCATTTACCATTTACATATAAGCCACAGAATAGGAGATTGAGTAGAAGAGCCATTACAGGGCATGCTTTGTAGCCTTGAATTCTATATTGTTGCATGAACCATAATCAAACACAGTGGCTCCTTGTGATAGACCAGACGGGATTGTCGGCAAGTGGTTGACAACCCTGTCCTCTGTGAACTTGTGTCAGATCAGCTGTGAGGGCACAACTCCAGAAAGAAGTCCAGGAGCCCATGGGTTGTCTGGCCTGAGTCCGTTTTGGGAGTCCCCCCGCAGAGCTCAAGCGTTTACCCAAGGTATTACGATGCAGCTGAGGGATGTAGCTGTAGTCCATGGCAACTTTTATTACGTGGACACGGTAACGTTTGGACTTCTTGCTGTACACTCTCTTTTGTCTGAAAGACAAGTTTAACATTAGTCGACAGTGACATTTTACTGTGTGGTTTTAAATTCATGTAGAGAGATTCTACCAAGGCATTCCCACGTCAATCTCCAGTGAACTTGTTGAACTCTCCTCATAATTCCTCAGGCAAACAATACATTTTATATGTACATGTATAACTTATGAAACTTCGCCTTTGAAACCATGGTTGTGGTTATTATAGTCCAGTGCAGCGAGAAGGGTCTTTGCTTTATACACTTTATACATTCACCTCTTGTAAATATTAAAAATTGACACATACTTTAGTAGACAAGATTACGGTGTTTGCATCCCTGAACTTGACCATGGCTTTTGTCACTTTTTTGTCTCCACATCTTGTTTGCCTTCTTGAAGAGGATCATAAATCTGGGGGAACTTGTGCACTGTCACTGCCTTATTTTTGTAAAGGACATTGTTTAAACATTTGTGTGCACTACAATTTTTAAATAAATAGTCTGAGAGACTTTTCTTAATGAGTGGGCATTTTTCCTTAGGGGTCCTGTCTTATTTCTGGTTGCAGTACTCAAATCACTTTCTGTAGTGGTATTTCAAAATATCTGTCTGTTAAAAAACCAAACCTTGGCTTTTGTCCTAGTAACTGCTTGTTGAAAAAGGCATGCACAACCTCTAGAGGGATACATGTATTCCTTTTATTATGATAAGTTCTCAGCATAGTAGGCCGGCCAGACAGGTGAGAATGCTCTTTGATTGTGGCTATGCAAATGCTCTGGAGGGCATGTATTCATTATATGCATGTATTCCTTTTAGTATGATAAGTTGGGTTGTTAAGTGCTCAGGAGAAATGCATGCTTTCACTTGTGATAATAGGCTGGCCAGACAACCTGCAAAACAGTGGCACATCTATACAATAGAGAGGAACTTGAGAAAGCAATTAGCATGTACCTGAAGACTGGCCCAGTGCAAATTCCACAACACCTGAAGACTTGGTTAAAAAAATGCTTATTTATTTTTCAATATTTGGACGTGAGAAGCTTCATAAATTGCTTTGTAAAATATGGTACATTTGAACAATACAGGTGCATAATGTGCCACAGAAGCACTGACTGAATGAATAAAAGCTCTCCCCTTGATGTTTTAATATTACATGTCATTCTTCTGATTTTAATTATTAAAGACAGAGCATCAGCTGAATGTAAGAAACAACACTTCTTATTGCAACACAGTCATGCATATTTCAAGTCTTTGTAAACAGGACTGCATGTTCATAACAGAGCCACAGAGTTTAGACTCGATGCACGACTCAGAGATGAAGGTCAGGGTTTTTAATACAAACAGGTTTGGTACACAGGTAGCAGGCAGATCAGACAAATCCAAAGGGTTAGGCTATACTCGAGGTTCCCACCCTCAATGTGAAGAAATAAAATTGCATCCTGTATTGATTCTATACAGGCCGTAGCATTTTATTTTCAAATACCGGACAGGTGGAAACCCTACTCAAGATCAAAGAAGTCACAGTCACAGTCAAACTTAGTTCTAAAAGAGAGAGACGTCGTCTGGTCTATTTGGATCCGGGTATTTTTCAAAAATGTTTTACTGCTTTTAGACCCACTTGAGTGTTTATATCTGTGTACAATGAATCAGTGTCAATCGAGAAGAGCATTGCGCCAGCTGGGATTTCCATGGTTTTGATTTTATCTACAAACTCATACATGTTTCTGAGACAAGGGTTTCAAAAAATGGTCAGTGTTCTGTGCCACTCCACATGATTCACTCTCACAATCTGATATTATTGGTCGACCGGAGGGGATCTTATGAGGAACGATCCTTATGGATTTTCGGAAGAAGGTAAAATTTTCGTGGACGTGCTGGATCTGGACCAAATAAATAATATTTTTGTTTCGAAGAAATAGATTTCTTTTCATACAGTTCAACCACAATTTTCCGAATCTCACTCTGAGTTTCCAATTGCAGAGAGTGTGTCAGACAGTATTTGCATCTGTCTAAAATCTTCCTTAAAATCTTTTCAAATTTAAAGATGCATTAACATGGAAATGAAAATCAGTGAGAGCACAGTGAAAGAACACAAGAATATATTTGACCAGCGCTGACATGATACGAGTGAAGCCTCGGTCATAGATCAAAGGCAGCTGGATTTCTTCTTTGTTCTTGGAGATGTTTCATCTCTTGTCTGACAGTTCAGAACTCATCTCTCCTGTTTCCTTTCCTTAATTTCCTTCTTTAACTGATCTGCAATCAGAAGAATCTATCTATATCTGTATACACTGCTCAAAAAAATGAAGGGAACCCTCATCAATCTCTGTGAAGAGGACGGGGCGCCAATGGTGGATCTGCCAGTTCTGGTGTTCTCTGGCGAATGCCAGTCGAGCTGCACGGTGCTGGGCTGTGAGCATCCCTTCATTTTTTTGAGCAGTGCACTGTGTTTGGTTCAGAGAATGGGAGAAAAACTGTAATGTTAAAAAAATATATTTTACAGCCACCTTGTTAGTGGAAACAGGTTGGTGGTGGGCACCCTGAGGTCCTGGGGAAAGTGAGGAGTAAAAGTCCAGTACAAAGCTGGAGACTTACTTTTCTGATCATCATTTCTTGAGCGTTTTTAACTTCTCGCAGGCTGAAAATGGAAGTCAGGTAAATCCTGCCTTTCATTACTTTCAGGCTCACACACACTGTGAAAATGAAATGCATTGTTAGTGTTGATGTTTTTCCCACAGGAAATGAGGAATGAAAACTGCCACGAGCCCCACCTGTGCTTTGTGTTTAATGCTGATTAGCTAACATGCTAAACTAAGACTAACATAATTGCTAAACATCAGCATGTTAGCTAATCTTCTGATCATTTTCCAGTGCTGTGAGCTCCACACACTACATTCTGTTCATCTCCACTGAAGCAGAAAGCATAAAAATAAAACTGACACTACCTGCATGGACAGATACTATGGAGGAGCAGGGATGTCACAGGTAAAGTAGTATAATGTATTTCTTTCATTTCATATTTTAATAGGCATTAAAAATAGGAATTGTAAAAAGAATTAATAAATGAACTCTTAATCCATCAATAAATAATTGAGATGCAAAAATAGAGGGTTAATTAATCTATTAATTCATGAATAAATAATAGAGTTTGAAAAACTATTTGAAAAGGCATTTTAAAAATGAGAATAAATACCTGGATTCCCTCTTCAATATGTTTTAACTTTTTTCCATGCAGCTGATTTTCCTATTCCTATGAGCTAATCGATTAGCTTAGTCATTCAGCTTCTCCTGTTAGCCTTTCTCTGACACTCTTGGCCTTCAGGTTAGCTCTCCAACCAATCAGAGAGCTTGTTACACCCCATGGCCAATTGGGATTGTTTAGCCTGATTTTACCTTTTACCAACTTCAGATATACAGTACTGTAGGTTTGTAAAGTTGTTGAGTCTAACCTGTGAGCAAACAGCCGGCTGCTTCCACATCCAGCAGACACAGAGCAACATCATCCCTGTACTGACTCTCCTGTTAGCACCGGTCTGGTCTCCAGTACCTGAGAACATCTGGCTCTTTAGCTGGTGAACGTTATATCATGCGTGGGTTTGATTCTCCACGTCCTTTTTGCCCTTCCTTCTTTCTTTTATCTGCTCCTCGTCTCATTTCCTTCTAATGACGAGTGAATCCTAACCTAACTGAATGACTAGAATGAAGAACATGAATGTATGTGAATAAGAAAATGAAGACAAAGAGCTCATGGTCAGTTTTCATATTCTTATATCTTTATTGGTGCCGCGGTGTGTTCAGGGACCCGGAGCAGCCACCGGCAGCCACTACAGCAGGAAGAACAGAGCTTTTTGCAGGAATAAAAATATATTAAACAGAACTTCAAGAGATAAAAACAGAGCATGTTGCTTTAGCTTTTTTTTTTTTTTTAACATCAAAGTGAAGATTGTCACTCGTGTTCTTTTTCTGAGTCAGCTCAGCTCAGACACCAACTCAAAAACCTAATGTTTGTCTCTTAGCTTACTATTAAAATGCTTTCAATAACTCAAGGTTGTTTTATTACATATGAAAGTTTGCCTCTGGTTGCTTCAACACAGAAACCACATGCCATCTCATTTTTTACCAGGGCCCTATTCAGTTAGGTTAACTGTAAAGCCTGGATTTTTCTGAATATAACTGGAGCTGTTGTCATAGCAACACGTCCTCATAACCACGACTTTCATGGTTTTAAATGAGAAATTATCAAGATCTCTTGGTGTCTCTGTGTTAAAAAGAATAATTAGAAGAAGCAGGATCATTATAACCTGAATTAGTTAAAACAGGTTTAAAGAACTGCAGGTCCTCCAGAGTTTTTCACAGCATTTGTTTTAAACTTGCACAAGAAACAGATGGGTAGACTGTGGTCGACTCCAGCCACTGAGAGCTGCTGTAGTAACTAATAATTTATCTCAAGATGAGTTGGGCTACATAACAAACTGAATGCATTTGGCAGCTGTGACATCTGCAGGAGGAACTCAGATTTAAGTGGCGGATACTTGTGAATAAAACAACCTGAGAAACTTTCATTCAGTCAAGCTGTAACAACAAGCTGAGAGGGAAGGGAAACAACACAAAGTGATTCATAGGTAAGATGTTTACATCAGCATCTCATTAACAATCAAATTGCACTTCACTAAAAAAAAACAAAAAACAAAAAACGATCAAACAAACAAAAAAAAACTAAACTTTTCTATCTGGTCGAGTACGACAGATAATCGTCTATACAGTAACATTCATACATATGATTTAGACTCTTTAAGAGGAAGTTATAAATAGAGATGAAACCATGCAGAGTGAGTTAGGGAAGGGAAGAAGACAATAAAAACATAAATATGTGAAATGAAAGAAGAGTTTAAAAAGTGAACAACAAATATAAGTTGACAAACAAAATCTTTCACAAGAGGACTGAGAGCGAGACACGGGGAGAGAAGTCAATTCTAGGTTTTTTTCAAGATAACTTTTTCTCTTTATTTATTTTTTTAAACCTTTTGTAATATTGTATTCATTTTCAACAAATATCATTAATCAGATAGTAGCAGCAGTTTTTTATTTTTTGAATGTTTAAATTTTTTTGGGCTCTGTTGTCCTGCAGCAGGGGATGATGGGAACTGACCTCGGGACAGCTGAACAGCTCCGGGTCACGCTGGGGTCATTTGCACCAAAACCAAAACCACCTTAACATTTGACATCATCTGTTTCACTGCTTTGTTTGTGTTGTAACAAATGTTTAACCCTTCAGTGAATGTTTCATCAGCAGAAGCAACATGAAGGACGATTTTCACTGACAACTCTGATGAGCACCGTCCCCCGAGGAGCTGCCTCTGTATTGCTTTTTAATGCAAATTAAACAAAATCTCTCTCTTTCTCCCCCTACATTGACTATTGCTGAGGGAGTCACGCATCACGGTCGCTGCCTAAATGTAACTGAACATAGTTTAAATACTTTGACCGCGGGAGTTTAGTCTGAGAGTGAAACAGGAAGATGATGTCGGTGTTGAAGTGGTTTTGGTAAACGGCTTCCGTCACTAGGAGGCACTGACTGGCTGCAGAGGCGGGCAGGGGGAAGAACTGCCTTCCTGTCGAGACAACAGGACACTGCAGGTGTTCAGACCTCCTCCTCCTCCTCCTCCTCCTCCACCTGATGTTATCGCCCCCGTCGCAGGTGTCGCCCCCTCCTGGACGGTGATGGTGGTGGTGATGTCTTCGTTGTACAGGCGTTTGATGCCATCGAAGAAGTCGTCCACCTCCATCTCCTCCACCTGAACACACAGTCAATCATACTGTGAATACTAATCACTGTCATGATTAATCAGTTAATCACCACATCAAAAAAGTTGTCCTGTCCTGCCTCCTCCAAATGAGATCCATCTCCACAATCAACCCATCTTCTCACAACCTGATCTTCTCAAGACTGGACGACTGTCACTCCCTCCTCTCTGACATAAACCAAAAGTCTCTCTGTTTGACTTTCATTGCTTTCAATTTGTTTGTCACTTTGTAACCTCCGTTTTTAAAGGTGATTTATAAATTAAGTTATTAGTTAGTGATTATTATTATTATTAACCATTCAATCTGTAACATGCCAGAAAAGAGAGAAAGATTAGTATTATTAAGTATTCACAAGTTCAGTCTAAAACTCAACAATCAAAACTGTTGTGATTAATTTTCTGTTGAGCAACTAATCTCTGGTTTAATCTTATCAACTCCCTACAGGACGTTGAGAGGGAGATGGTGTTACCTTCCGCTTGGCGGAGGCTTTGCAGCGCAGCGTGACCTTCTGCAGGCGGTTACGATGGTAGAGGTTTTTGGGTGGAGAGAGCAGAGTCGGCATGCTGCTGTCGGTGGAGGAGGAGATGGAGCTCCAAGGCTGCGGACTCCCCTCCTCCCCTCCAGCAGGTGTCTGTAGCTGGGCAGCGGAGGTGTTGACGAGGGCGTGGTTCCTCGAAGACTCGGTGGTGGAGGTGACGGTCCCTGGAGAGAAACAAGTTACAGAAATACTTTAATAATTATTTGTATTGACTTCTGAACTTTCTCGAATAAAAATCTTTTTTTCTATCCATGCAGTTTTCTTCCCCGTGAAAACCTGGAGCTTACATTACCCATAATGCAACTCAACTGCCGATAGTTATGCTGTTAATGTAGCCTTGAACAGTTAGCTTCAGGCAGAGTTGAGGAGTGGGCTACAGAGGTCTGGTCAGCTCACTTCCTTCCAACTCCACAATCCCAACTGTTTTTACTTTTCAAACTTGTAGTTCAGCCTCCACCACCGCTGACTCAAGTGGACGCAGTTTATTTACAACTTTTTTCACATATACAATAGTACAGTACACTTTGGGTTAAATCAGCGGCGTTCCCCTTTAAATGTACCCAGTGTGCAGCGGGGAGGTGGGGGGTCCTGGGCAGGGTGCCGCAGAGCGGTTTGGCTCTGCAGGGGTTGGTAGATGTAGACAGTGTTTGGAGGCAGGGAAGCTCTCAGTGTGGACAGTCTACGAGCCACCAGCTCTCGACTCCTGATCAACTCAGAGCTGTCGATCTAAGAGACAAAGAGGAAGAGGAGAGAAAGACGAAGGAGACAAATGAAGGACAGAGTCAGAGAGACGGTGAACAAGAACAACATTTACATATGTTTGTCTGCAGACCTCCCAGTCCCAGAGGCTGCAGCGTTCAGTACTCAACCAAAACCGATTATGAGTAATCAAGGATATTTGGAACCGATATGCCAACACAAAACTACTGCTACATAAGGACTGTCTCTGTGGCGTCCAGGTGTTTCTATTATTTTGTCCACCCCATTTATATCTATGAAACTAAGCCAAATAACAGAAATACCTCTGTATAATGTAATACTGCTCCAAACACTACATCCTCCACAATGATCTCACAGTTGAATCAACAACTGTCTTAAAACTATTTTAATACAAACTGAACATTATAACCTTCATGAAGGAGGATTTACTGCAGGACTGTTGCATTAGACTACATCAGTTTTAGCTGCATGTTCCTAATAAACTGGCAACTGAGTGTATGTTAGTAATTATCAGTTGAATGCTCAGGCTGCAAACAGCCTGACTGGGGTTAAGGTCATGGTAATCTTTATTATCCCAGAGGGGCACTTTCTTGCGCAGCCAGCAGTAAATAAATACAATAAATATAGTGATCGCACACTCAAACAAATTTACACAAGGAGGTGTAAGAAGGGGTTACATGACTATTTAAAAAACCAATGGTTGCAGGGACAAATGAGTTTTTGAATTTGTTGGTCGTGCATCTAGACATGACCAACAAACCAGATGGAAGCAGCTTATACTTTCCTCAAGATTTGTCCCGACCATTTTACTACACAGTCTCACAATGGTTTACAACCTGTTCCTGTTTGTCCACCGCAGGAACTTGTAAATGAGAACTGTTTTAAAATACTGTATATGTGAGCACATTGACCATATGTGGTCCAGCCATATAGTGTGGGTTTTAACCCAGTCTTGTTTTATCTAAGGAGTTCTACTCTCTTCAGTCTTACTGTTAATCCGTCTTGCTCTCAGCATCCTTATTCACTACATTCAGGTCATTAGTTTGAATTTGTTCAAACCCCGAGGTTCATTCTGCAGGAAATCTCCCGCAGATCCTGTTGTTCTTTATGTGAGTGTTGTTCTGTATTTTTAAGACGATCCTCTTTGAGGATATTAAACTTGTCTGGAGTTTCCTCTTTGATTGTCGCTGTGTTTTTAACAGAAGCTCAGTATAAGCTCTCTGCTGCTTCTCCATCAAGACTGCTATTTGTTGGTTTTGGTCACATGATCCACACTGACCATTTAGAGCTCTGACTGGCCATAAATTGTACCTAATAATGAAAAAGAAGCAGTCTGGTACCTGTGCCCTCTTCAGCAGGTCAATAGTGAGAGCCAGCCAGTCAGGACAGCAGGTCTCCAGTTCCAGGGTGATGAGGGCCAAGGCCAGCATGGATCCTCTGAGCTATAGGAACAAATGAAGGACACACCTGTTCAGTGTCCAGGCAGGTGAAAAGCTCAAACAACAAGGAATAAATGATGTCATGAATAATAAAATAAAATACAGTTTAAAGGCAAGTGCATGAACACACCTGAGCCTCAGTGTGTGTGCGTGTGTGCGTGTGTGCGTGTGTGCGTGTGTGTGTGTGTACCTGTATGAGAGTGTGGTCAGCCAGACAGTGGTAGAGTCGCTGTGTGAGCAGGGCGAGGTGCTGAGAGCGGTTCAATCCCAACATGGAGTCCAAAAACCCAGAACGACACGACAACACCATCGCATGGAACTATGGGAGGGAGAAGAGGACGAAGCTGATGGTAAAGTTAGGTTCATCTAAGAAGTAATATATGCTTTGTTCCAATATTTCAATTATTTTAACTTAATAAAGTCAGACACTATCAGAACAACATTTTGCTATTTGTATGGACAATAAATTGTTGTACACTTTTGACAAAAACAGGCAGATTTTTAATATTTTATGTTGACACTCGTGGTAACAGCTTCAAACTAAATGGCAATAAAAGTTAAAATGTAGTTGTTTAACATCTTCAAATGGTCAGAAACAAGAAAACAGAATCCAGAAAATGAACTGCTGGCAGGACACAGATTTCTATTTATTTACTGAAGCAACATCACATGGAGAAAAACACCTTTAATAACTGGAGGTAAATGAATGTGAATGTTGTGGAAATTGTATTTAAGTAAAATAAACTGCAGGAGGTGAAGCAAAGAAAAAAGCATTTTCCAGTAGCCATTAACTTAACTTCACTTAACTTTTTTTCCACCAGGTGTCACTAACTGAACTGATTAGAAATCTACAAACACAAACACGCCTCTGGACAGCAGCGTGACCTCATCAGATACACCAGTTATTCACTGATGACAGATCGCACAATGTGGGAAATGTTCAGTGAGCCAACATTTTACTAAAAAGCAATATAACACACTTTTAACTCTGATGCCTTTAACTCTAGTTCAGATCATGTCAGATGTGTGTGTGTGTGTGTGTGTGTGTGTGACAGACATACAATGTGCAGGAAGTCCAGTGCTGTGGCGGTGTGCAGGTCCCAGTTCAATTTGTCCAGGATGATCTTCTCCATCCTCAGGATCTCTGATGGAGAACAGCCACAGCTGCTGGAGGCAGCCAGCTCCCTCAGAGAGGGCACACACTGACACACACAGTACACATTAACACTCAGAACTGATTGTGTGTGTGTTCACAAGGTGTGTATCGTGTTTTTTGTGCTCACCTCGTCCTCCTCACATGTCTTGGCAGCCAGGAAGAAGCAGGCGATGGCGATGCAGCGCAGGTACTTTGGACGGGCCTTGAAAAAAAAAACAATCCAATCAATCAGTAAATCAATAACATCCCTAGAGTCAGTTTTACACAAATGTGCTGAAGTCAACTTGAAAGCAGCTGACAAGTCTGTTGGAAGATATTATCATTATCATACTATCATGTGTAAAACTGTGATTATGGCTGACAGCTGAAAATTCAGACCACTCTGTTGCTCAGTGCACTCACTTTAATGCTCCTGTACAGCCACAGTTCATCCATGCAGGTGACCATGAACGAACTGGAATATACTGACATCATTTAAAGGTTCACTGTGAAGATTTTGACTTCGAGCCACGTAGTTTTTAATGAGCTCCTTATGGTTTGGTATTCCACGTATATCCACTTATCTACAGGTGGCAGTAATCAAAGGCAGAGAGGAAACAGATTGCTAACAAATAAACATGGATTTAAATGGTGCAGGTTTCAAAATGTTTTCAAATGTTTTCTGAGGAAGCAACAGTTACACAGTGAGTTTTGGTGAGTAACACATAATGCAAACAGAAACTGTTTACAAGAAAAAATTCCACAGGGCACCTTTAATTCCCCTTTTTGCCGGCCTGCATTTAAAGACAGAGAGCAAGAAGACTCTCTGGTCTGATGAGACAGAAACTGAACCCTTTGGGCAGAACTCCAAACACTATGTCTGGCCAACACCAGGCTCTGCTCATCACCTGGCTGCTGCCATCCCTACAGAGAAGCATGGTTGTGACAGCAACATGCTATGGGGGTCTATTCAGCAGGGACAGGGAGACTGGTCAAACCTGAGGGAAGGACGAATGCAGCCAAATACAGAGAACAGAGTGGACGTGACCTGAGACTGGAGTGATGTTTTACCTTTTAGTACAATGACCTGAAGCATACAAATTCCCTTGGACTTACCCCAAGCCACAAACACGACACCTTGATGTGATCTTTGATTCAGAGCTAAACTTACCACTAACCATTTCTCTCTCTGAGTGACACAGAAAACACTTACATTCTTCCATCTTCAGCAGACTTGACAACTGTAACGCTAACCAAAAATGTTAAAAATCAGCTACAGCTGATTCAGAGTGCTGAGCAGGACCAGACGGAGAGGACGCAAAACTCCTGGTGTTGAAGCCTGTCCGTTCTCTGTATTGATTTTTAAATTCTTTTACTTGTTTTTAAAGCACTTCATGGTCTTGCACCAGCATATACTGTATATCTCTTATGCTTAAATTCTATGAACCAGTACAGGTCTTTAAGTCTGTTAGTTGTTCTGAAGTGCACAACTAAAAACTATGGTGAGGTAGATTTGAGCTTTTGTGGTCTGAGCCGTTGAAACAATCTCCCTGAGGACCTGAGAGCAGCTGGAAGTGTTGAAATCTTTAAACATAAACTCAAAATGTACCTCTTCAGCCTGGCTTTTAATTAAGTATGGTTTTTAGCCATTACTCATTTTATTCACTTATTTTATTGTATCTATGTTGTAAATTGTATTTTATTCTATTTTTATCTGGTATCTTATTATTAATATTCCGATATGTTTTTTGTGTCAATGTTATTATAGCGTTTAAAATCTATTTTTTATTGTATCTCATCATCATCTTTCTTAATTGATTTGATTTTTTTCAGCTTATCAGTCTGTGAAGAACGATGAACTGCACTAACCTGTATCAAAAATGCTTTACAAATGAAATTTGAGTGATTGATTGAAGACAATGCTCGAGTGGCTTCAGGACAAAGTGGGATTACACCAAATTCAAATATATGAGTCTAATTTTTACGAAGCAAATCTCTCTGTCTAAGATCCAGTGGAAGGATATTCTACGATCAAGGATCTTGGAAACAGTAAACAGCCTCACCAGAAACCTTAAAAACATCTATAAAAGAGGAGAATGATGATCTTAGAGGAGGTCTCTTTAGAACAGAAAATGAAAGGCAGATGCAGGTTAGTCAGTGTATCAAGTGTATTAGTTGAAATCCTGGCTGCAGTGTCTGAATGAACTGTGATGTCCTTAAAGTCCTTTTATGCAGCCGTTTTTTAAAAAAGAGACCTGCAGTAATGTGAGTGACCCACAGGGGCTCTGAGACTCTCTTTGAGCGCTTTGATACTTTCACAGCATTAATATAGAACCGAGACCTGGTCAGAACCAGATGAAACTTCAAATGGTGATTGAGTTAATCGTGGATTCGTACAAACAGAAGGGGTCTTGGGTCATTTCTGCTTTCTACAAAGCTTTGGGAGAAAGCAGGAAGGAATCAACCCTCCACATAACAGCAAAATGAGAAGCAGAGCTTAAGAGTCAAATAACAGAGGAAGAATGGTATGAAATGTATGAGACACAAAGAACATCCACAAACTCAGTGGTAAGGACGGAATTCTGTTGGAAGAATTTAACCCATTTTTTCATAACACCCAGTGCTTAGTGCTGAAGTGAGACAGTCACTTCTAGAAGTAAAATATATGAAGATTACTTGCTTAAAGTCATAAAAGTCATTTTAATTGGTTCTTCCACCTTTGTTTGCAGAAAAGCAGCTTGAGTTTGTATCACAGCAGCACTGATCAATATCCACTTCAGCCACTGGTTATTAATAATGCCTTCAACGCAATTTATTTCAGATGATTCAAAACATTAAGAAGTGTGTTTTTTGTTTTTTTTTTTCTAATCAGACTTGAGGGCAGAAAGACTCAGCAGTCTGCTTCCTACTTTAAGAGTAAGAGTATTTATTGACCAGATAGTTGGGGTCACAAAAACAGGAGATATGAAAATCAAATGCTTACATACACACAAAAATAAAAAAAAATGTGAAATAGCATTTCTTATCAGGAATACACTGAGTCTAGCTGCTGATAATCCTGGAACATTTTGTTCCTCAGCTAAAAACTTCTTGTCTGTTGTGTGGGACAGTCCTGACCTGACAGAGCGTTCAGAACTGACACTTGTTCCTGTGTAAACACTGACAATCAGCTGTGAGGCGGCTGGAGGAAAAGTCATCATAGCTGTACTGGAAATCCAAGTGACAATATTTGACTACACCTCCTACAAAGAAACAGCATTGTTTCCTTTGTTTCTCTTCAGATATGAAACATGAAAAGCCAATTTTAGCTTCCACCTCTAAGTCAAATCTTCCACAATTAAAAATCTGATAAACTATAAACTTGTTTGAGCACATTTAAACAAATTATTTGTGTGGATTATTAGTTAAAAGCAGCATTTTCGTTTACATGGTTCACAAAACAAAGTCTCTAATGTCCTGGCTGGCTCAGATGCATGATAGATATGGATAAAATCCTATATGTATACGGTGCATGTGATTTACTGTAGTGCACAAAACTACAGAGAGGACGGGGAATTTGAAAGATTTTACTTGTACTTCAAATAGTAGTATAATAGTGTAATAATTTAAACTGCAGTACTTGTTTAGTTTCAGTATTGTAGTACTGGTGGTATTTAATTACCTTGATGGGAGCGAGGAAGCGGTCCAGAATGCTAACAGCTAACACCAGGGTCTCTGGGTACAGCTGCAGCCTGCTGTGGAGCTCCGTCAACCAGCGCACGGCCTCGTCCCGCTGGGCCGGGGAGATGTCTGTATCCTGCAGCAAACAACAAGGTAAACGAGATCAACCTCATTGTCTTGCTAAGCCTTCGGGATATTTGTACTGGCCACTGAAACATTTGTTCTTATCCATGTTTCCCCACAAGGGCAATGAAGCATATACATAAACTTTTTCTGTATAATGGAAAATGAGACTGAACTTGTACTCTAGTACAGATTTTTCCCACAATGCCTACTTTATTCTTTGCTTTCAAACCTACTTGAGTGTAAATGGCCATATCTGTAAATACAGTGAAAATAGCTCTCACCAACATATGAAGCTGCTTTCTGGAAATTATCAAACTGAATTCTGCTATCACAAGAAAACAGTTCTGACAGTTCATCGTAGCTCAATAATTATCTGTTACATTGGGGACAGAGAATAAAGACACATAATGTTTTCATTATCATGAAGAAAAGGTTTTGTGATATCAAGAAAGAAAGCTAACTTAAAATCATCGTTTTTCTCCGGCTTAGTTTTGAGGTGGTTAAGAACAAAAATGTGTCAACAACTTTCTGCCTTCTCTGCCAACACAAACTCAGGTTTACAGTTACACAAGGGAAACTGTCTCCAAACAGAGGTAAGAGGAAACCTCCAAACAAACAAAACAGGTCATGAGTCCTCTCCTCTCTCTTATAGACAGCAATGCTATTTCAGGGCAACACTTGGCCTGGTTTCCATACAGGGTTAGACAAAACTTACTAATCCAACTCAATCACCTAGTTTTTAGGAAGGACTACACGGAGGCCTTTGTGACTGACACACTTCCACCAAAAGGACAAACCAGCTCGACAGCAACAGCAAACCTGCCACCAAATGTCCTCAAAAAAACATTCCAGGAATTCCTTTTGTACTTCTCACAGCTGAAGCAATTCACCAGCTGATGTTTCCTTTTCAGAAGTTTCCACTCAATTAAAATGTTTAATAACATGTACAGACTTTTAGTTTGCATATTATGCATGTGGAGCTGGGTTTTTAATCTGAAGCAGTGACATGGGTAAAACATGGAAGATGGTCTGAATGGGTCAACATGTGTTATCCGAGTTAAAAAGGTCGATGCAGTCCAGTTTAAACACAGGTTTCTCTAACAGATACAGACTTACTATACATTTACTCAAGTATTATTATATAACATATGAACAGTAGATGCTGCAGCAACGTCTCAAGCCCTCTCAAACATAAACTAATTGCAGAGTATCAGTTGTTGCACAAGTCTTCAATAAGGTTACATCACTACTTCTAGCACAAAGGCTAGACATGACATAACCAAAACCAATATTATGATAATTATAATAAATTGCCAAAATAAAAAGGTTGGAAATATTTTAACTATAACCAGGGCTTCCTGGTGCTGACTTCTCATGTTGGTATCAGTAAACCTCTTATTGCTCACAGCTATTACCCCCCATGTTGAGAGTAGACACGGCTGTGTATTTGGGTGGTCATTATGGCCACACAGCATGTTGAATCAAGACATGCTAAGTTTACTTTTTTTTTTAAATATTTTTTTTCCTAAACATCACCTCAACACAAAACATAAATTACAGAATGATGTAATGCATTAGTAATTCAGTAATCTCTGTACGTGTAGTCACTGAAATGCTAAAATATTTGACATTTCCTGAATGTGACGCCTTAAATTCAAACTCAATCAATTCTAACTTTTACTATTTCTGATTTGTAAGTCACTGGTTCATTGAGTAGAATGTGTAACACTGGACTAGCAGCAGAGGTCACAAGTCAGAGCGCAAATGACCCCGTTATCCAACTAAACTGCAACTTGACACCGTTTGGCTTCTCAGCCCTGAGCTGTCCAAACTAAAAACAACTGGCCTGCTTCCAGTCTGTTTCCATTGCTGGACAAATAACAAACAATCTGAGAAGAATCTCAGAGCAGAGCTTCATGACTTCCTCAGTGCCTTCATTCAAAGATGGTCAAGGCTTTCTCCTTTCTTCTGAGTCTGTTTCTTTACTGGGGGTGTGTTGGTCAGGTTCAGACAACGACAAAGTGTAACTTCTACTGCAGCAACTAAAGGTAAAATGTGACACATTGTTGTGCGTTGTTAGCTCAAGCGTTGTAATGCTACAGAGACGCTCCGGCCCACAAATCATATTCTCCAGATGTAAAGGATCATGTTTTTGTTTGGACAAAGACCCAACAAAAATCACATCATCCTCATTTTTATATTTTTTTCAGTGAAAAATAAATGCAAAAATGACCATGCCAACTGAAATCACAGTATCTGCCAAAAATAATCGTAATATGATTTTTTTCTGCATATGATGCAGTCCTACTGCAGACATATATTTGAACATCAGCTCCGCCTACCAGCTTTCCACATAATCAGATGCCTTTATGTATTATATATCTTAGATGGAAAATGCCACATATACTTTTAAATCAGTAAGGACTAACATCACACCTGCAGCAGTGTATTTTTGTTTGTCTGTCTCTGAGGAGACCGACTGCCTTCTTGACCTCTTACACCAGTTTACATGCCTACTAACCCAGTCAAAGGCACTGATAAGCCTCATAATAGTCTCAGTGCTGTAATTTACTGCCCTTCATTATCAGCACAAACCTACAACCAGGCAGATTCAAGGCCTAGACAAAGAGTTTGTTTTTCTTAACATGAAGTCGGTTATACTAGGACATCTCGATATCATACACAATGTCTTACTAGGCTTTACTGTCCCACATCAGCAGTGGGTCCTGAACCAGTTCAAGCTGTCTAAGGTTTTAGTCTATGCTTAGATTATTTTCTGTTTTGTTCCTCCAGGATTTTTTGAATTTGAGGTTATTAGGAGATGTTTTTGTTTTCCCAGCGAGATTAGTCTCCTGCTAATTTCATTCAACTCAAGGAAAACCTCTTCTCTTTTGTCACTATTTTACATATTCGGACCCAGTTAATCAATTAACACCGGAAATTACCGAAAAGTAGTGCTTTCATAGAGAACAGTGGTTTCCCTGCTTAGCTCAACACAAAATTGTTTGTGTTGTGTTGGCCAGATTAAACTGGCAGAGTCATGAATTTGCAGCAGTGACTCAGCATTAGCAGATCAGGATTAACAGTCAGAGATTAGCCCTCTGCTAGTTCCATTTGACTTGAAAACCTACACTTTAAGATCAGCTGTGAATATGAAGACACAGTGAAAGAGAAGATGGAAAAGGTTAAAAGGAACAAACACTGTAAACACAAATGTCTGATGAGGAAACAAATTGAGGCTTTGGGAGCTACTGCAACAAGTCCCACACTGGAAATGATAAAGAAAATCAGTACTGATGCAGTGAATACTGACGTCCTTTACACCACAGACCTAGCAGTGATCAACCAGTCATGACTTATTAAGATCATTTACTGGCCAATTATGATCTGTGACAAATCAGTGAATATTATTCATACAGAAGGAAGGAAAGGTGCACATGCAGGCAAACGTGTGCAGTTTCACTTTAGATCTTCTAATGGCATGGTAATACACATTAACTCATTAATGTCTAGATACCAAAGAAAAAAGTAAGACGGAGTGTCACTTACTAAAAGATTAGAGTTACACTACATGACCAAAAGTATGGAGAACATGCATTACACATCTGTATGATAGCTGAACTTGTCATTCCATTAATCTGCTGCTATAAGAGCTGTCACTCTTATTGTCTGAGTCTTACTGGATGTCGAACCTGCTGCATGGATTTGCTCGCACTCAGCCACAAGAGCATTAGTGAGGTTCAACACTGATGTTGAGTCATAAGGCCTGTCTCTCAGTCAACGTTCCAGTTCATCCCAAAGGTGTTGGATAGGGTTGAGATCAGGGCGCTGTGGAGGCCAGTCAAGGTCTTCCACACCTAACTGGGAAAACAGGTTCTTTTTTGACCATATAGTGTACTTTACTTTAATACATTTGGACAATTTATCTGCAACTTGCCAGGATAATTGCCATTCTGTAAAAAACTTAACTGTGGAAACATACTCTACCACAAAGGCCTACCACGAGGCCTGACGTGGGTCATGACCTGACAAAGAGGAAAAAGTTCAACTGAACCCAGTGACCAAGCAAATAGGTTCATTAGAAAAGGAAGGTAACCACACTGCTGCTTTACTATCGAGAATATGGAGAAATATAATATTCTACATTTAAATTTTACCATTAATTATTCAATATATAATTAATAACTGAATTCTTCGGATGTGGTAAGTAATAATAATGAAAAAACTAAATGAATTAGTGGAAGTAAAATAACAAGTACAGGGAAAGCCAATGTAAAAGTGACCGTCTGAAGTCATTTCACAGGTATATGACATAGTGTGAGATGTGCTTATAAACTGGGTATGACCAGCTGAGGGTGTGATGAAACAAAGCATTTGTGCCGTCATGTGAGGACGTGTCTTGAGACATGCAAACTGGGTGAGACCAGCTGAGTGTGCTGATGATGAGGAAAAAAAACATAACAGTGGAGTGTTGCTCTGTGACTCAGTGTGTGTCAGATACACTGCTGCTTCATGATTACGTGTTATCTACTGTCGTGTCTCTGACACTGTAACAGACCTTTCTGAGAACAAACCTAAATTCTACACAGTACATACTGTGGACACAATCCATCTTATATCTTGAGTGCAATTACCGACATTTTTTTAAAAATATGTCTACTTCTAGCTGCTCCAGTGTGAGCACTATGTAACTGATAGGACTTAAAAGTTTTTGAATTTTGGCCCTCAACAAGAAGGGGCACGTTCACTCCTTTTAGTGCTCATTCATCAACTTCTATCTCTCTCAAGTGATATCCAAACTGCTTTTCATGTTTACATTTATATCGCAGGATATCTAACATCACTTACACTTGCTCATGAATCAGTAGTTCATCTGTTGCCAACTTCTTTCAGGACTCTTAATCTTCAAATAAAACTTTAATCACTTATACTTAAACAACTTCATTCAAAACTTAAAACAAGGATATAGTCCATAGACTGACATAACTATTGAGACTACAAGAAAACTCATCTTCATCAGGTCCTCTCTGGGCTTCTCTAAAATAAAATACATTCTGTTGTTGATGTTTGACTGTCGCTGAAACCTTTACTGTCGTCAGACTGTGTTGGAGTCAGTCCGGTTTTGACATCACATTGGGGACAAGAAGAAGAATGAACTATCAAATCTTATCAGAGCAGCGGTGTCCCTCTCTACCTTCAAGAATCTCTTGAAAACTCATCTCTTCCTAGAGCACCTCCTTTCCTAAAACCCTAACATTTCTAACTAGCACTTACTATGCACTTTTGGTGCACTTCTTTAATACAATCTCCTTGCACTTATTAAATAGATGTAGTATTTAATATTTACACTAAGGTTCCTACTGCACTGAAGCTTACTGATGTCCCTCACTTGTAAGGTGCTTTGGATAAAAGCGTCTGCCAAATAAGTAAATGTAAATCTTATGCCTGAGTCAAACAGTATGGATGCAGCTATGGTGCAATCACTGTCCCAAACTGAAACTCCAAATGCAATTTTGTCAATGTTGAGATTTATTTTTCAGTCAATCCATCCATTACATAATGAATGGAGGCACCCAGAAATGAATCCTCACCTGTGAGGAGGGCTTCTTTGGCACGTAGACCTTCCACATCTTGGCTTCCCTAGAGGCGGCCTTTTCCAGAAGAAAAGACAGCCTCTGGCGTCCCCAGGGTTGAGTGAACTTCATTCTTTCCTCCCCTGGTTGAGCCTACCTCCCCACTGGATACAGCTACCTGCATGGTGACACAGCACATAAGAACATCACATACTCCAACTCATCTAATACACCAAGAAGAGTTGAGCTTGATTGACACATCCAACACCCAATGCCATGGGACAGTGCTGGTTTACATTTCATGACATGACATTTTGTATCAATAGTTTAAGATAAATGATTCTTTTGAATCTTAACATTTTACACTTTGGTAACAAAGGAGACACATTCAATGTTCTCACTTACTACAATATACCAGTGTTTTTATACTCATGCTTGTTTATACTGTGGTTATTATCCATCTAATATCTCTGGGTGTGCTGGGTTATTATGGGCAATTTTGCAAACAAATGAGCAGTTCTTTGATTTGGCAACTATTTATTTTTGACATCCCTGCCTGATTATTTTAGTGTATTTCATGTATTCTATCACAATATATATATTGGTAGTGGTATACAAAATTACATTTACTAGGACATAAAATATAGGATATGAGTTAATATTCCCTATCTGTAAAGCAAAACGTGAAAAATAAACAGTGTGTTGGCCAAAAATATTTAGTGCTATCCCGTCCTGTTAATGATTGAACAAACTGCATGCTAACCTGCTGATCCCAAGAAAACAGCAGTAATGTTACACATTTAAAAATAAGAAAGAAAAAAAAAACATAACATAAACTTTGGACTTGCTATCACGCCATTAAGCACAAAGTTACATAACAGCTTATTAACCTAGTAGATAGCTCCGAATCAAGCTAACTGTAACCATGCCTGTCACAGTCTAACGAGAAGCTAACTTCTCATTATTTTGACTACCTTGAATCTCCTCCGGAAGGTCCCACTTTCTTAGGGAACCACCCGGGTTACCGAAGCAGGTGCATTACCGAACATTTCCTTCCATTATTACCCCGAATACGACTATTCACTGGAACGGAGCTACTTTGACCGTCTGGCGTTCCTGCAGCGTCGCTAGCAACTTGTTAGCTGTCTTTACAAATTTGTACGTGTCTAATGAATAAATGTTTCAAACGTTGAACTCCACCCTTGGTTGGTGTCAGATAAAATGAGTTGGAGTATGTTTACGGGCGACGAATGAGCTAACTACACAATAGGGGCATTTAAATGGCTGACTCAGACCCAGTAAGTAGACGGAGCCCCAAGCCTTACCTCCCCTGCGAAGCGGAGAAAACCACAGTTGGATTTCATCCGGTCCACTCAATTCAAGGATAATAAGGGGGTGAAATCGGGTACCCGTTGTTTAATTTAGTCGTCCATCTTGGCTTCCATGGTGCTAAGTGCTGGGGAAAAGGGGTTGCTGTAAAAAATGTATAAAAATAAAAGAACGGAATATAGACAGATGCGTCTACTTCCGAGGAGGGGACTCGGGGGGAAGAGAGAAGGTAATAGGCTCCGCCCACGTCCAGGCAGAATGGGAGGACAAAACAATCCAACCCTCTGTGGAATATTCCCAACATGTCATAAAACTTAGTGATATAGAAATTATTATACATACTATAATTCTATATATAGAATAGAAATATACTCAATATTCCTATATGTACTCTCAGCAAGAGTCAGTCGAGAGTTGGTGAGACTGCTGTACTTCGTGACATCAACAAAGTCTGTTATGAGTTTATTGTGTATCCTCCTATAATATATTTCTTTATTTGCTCATTTAGAAACAAAATATACAGCATACAAAAGATAACAAGGGCTGGTTATGCTTCAAATGACAAGACAAGGCACATTTACTTATATAGTACATTTCATTACAAGTAAACTTCATACTAAAAATCAACCCAACCAAAAGAACGCAGATTTATTCATACAATAATCATAAACCTGAGAGACTAAAGGAGTTTTGACTACTATGATTCCAGGGAACATGATTTGTATGTGTATACGTATGTGGTTCGTCTAAAAAGTGGAACTGTCATTTCTGTCTTCCACAGTAATTGTTTGAGGAAATTATTCTATTTTGAGGCCAACATTGGCTAGTTAGACTTACATGAATGTTATCACAATGTTTATCTGAAGAAAACATTGGTCGTTGGTGGGTATTGTGTTATAAGGACTACTGAATACAGATTGTTGTTTCTTTGCCTTTACATTTACATTTGATTATTCCTATGTCCTTACGTTATTGGTACTGCAGCTAGCCCACAGCCATACTGAGAACCATTCACAGCATTCACTTTATTTCTGACATTATTATTTATGGTAAGGTTTGTTATAGACAATCAATAAGACACAGCCAAAAAGCACTACGTAATGCTAACATTGCGTCAGAACTCAGTTTAGCCTTAAGCCAATCAAAGCATCTTATTTTGGGCGGACAATTTGAACATACCAAACTGCGGCTCACTGATTGGCTAATGGAAACGTCAATCCCAGGGTGTAATAGTCACAAATGGGAGATACCGTATTTCAGTTCCAGCGGCATTTGTTGATTGATAATCAACATCAAGTGCAAATTTATTTATAACACTGTCGGTAATTCAGTCTAAACGACATCGAAACATTGTAGGGGTTTAATTCATAGCGTTAAGACCGAAAAGAAAGGTGATTTCTATTCTGGACTCAAGCCTTTGATTGGCTGTTAGCATGTGACGTAGCGTGTGGGCGTGAGCGTTGTGAACATCAACAAAAGAGAGAAAAAGAGAAAGGAGAAGGACGAGAAGGAATAAGTCTACGGTACAGCAGACACAACAGATATGTGGATTTAACTCGCAAAACAGGTAGAGTGAACCTTTTACGTTTTACTAAAAATAACACTTTATAACAAACTACTCAAGTATTTACCGAACCAAATTTACGTTTTTTTGCTAACAGAAAGATAATGGTAAACAGGCGAACAATGGGACGTTAATTGGACCACAATCTTCATTATCAAAAGCTAGTGATGGTCGTAAATAAATATTGATGTGTCTGTTTTTCTTTTGCAAATATTTTGCCATCACACAATTTCGATGAAACTCGTACTGGAACGAGAGAAATGGTGTTCAAGTGTCTCTGTCTCTATAAGGAAATAGTGTAATTTCGTTAACCAAGGGAGTGTTTCTTTTTTCTTGTTGTGGATTAAAGTTTAAAAATAGATATTTTACATTCGTTAGCACATTTTCGTTAGCACGCAGATTTTCTTCCTAAGATGTTTTTCTTCTTGTCTGTTGTTTGGCTCCCCTGGATCCGACTCCAGTCGACCTTTTTTCTTTTTTTTTTTTACCACGGTAAACATTATATTAACGAGGAGAAACCACCAACAGAAGCACGCTTTGTTCGGTTAAATACATTAATACTGCACTGTAATTAAAAAACTGTAGTTTTTATATGAATAATCGTGTTGTACAGTATAATATTTAAAGAGCTTTAACGTTTGAGGAATGAAAAAAATCAGCCCCTCCCCCGCTCCGGCCAGAGAGGATTTAAAACGTAAGCTAGCTGCGGTTAACGTTAGCTTCCTCGGCTACCATCGAGTAAAACGATAAAAAAATTATGATTTTCATTCGTGTGGATTATATTTGTGTGTTTATAGGTTGTTTATTAACAGACAGAACCTTGAAAAGTAGTTGTTTTTCGGTCAGAGGACAGAAGGCGTCAACCAGAGGAAATCTGACACCGGAGACCAGCTGAGTGGAAGTGGGCTGGGCTCTGAGCTGTGAACCCTGTTAGCGAATGTAGATCAGTGATATACAGTATCCTCATCATCCAACAGAAACCGAAGATAATCACCCCCTTTTTTTTCCATTTTAAATCAAATACAGATGAATACTGAAATCATAACATTATAACGGTTGCCCAGACATTACATCAAATTTGTATTTTCTGTATGAAAAAGATCTTATTTTACAAGTAGCTGTGACAGAAAGGAGTATGCTGTTGTGTTTGAGGATGTCTCCAAAGCTGTCTTATTACTTAGGATTAAAGTAAATTATGATTATTGTCGTTATAGAGTAAGCAGACTTTACTTTTATAATTATTTAGTTAATATATTGGCCTACATGGGTAAAAAAAAAGCTTTAAAGTTCCCATCTCAAACTTTTTAGAGCCCATGGTGATGGCCTTAAGTCAGGGTAATAGCCCAAAACTAAATATGTTAAATTTATTACATCATAAAACAGACAAGCAGCATTTATTTACATTGGTAGAAGTGGAACCAGAGAATGTTACATGATATTGGTTTGGTAAATATTCAAGCAACTTATTGATTGAGTAGATTTATTTATTATTTTTTCTATTGCATAATTATGGCAGTGCATATCTTTCTACTGATTTATAAAAATTAATTACAACATTTTTTGGGGTAGTTAACATTGTAAAAGATAACAGACTTATTTGAGACAAGCTCCAAAGTATTGCTTCTCCATCATCACAGTGCTTTTGTTCAGATTTTTTCAGTGAAATACAATGGCATGGGGCTTATGACACCGTTGATAAGCATATCATATCATATAATATACTCTGTAAACATTGCAAACTGATATGGATTACAGTTGTGATTTTTCTGACGTGAACACTTGGTTGTGATTTGGAGCTGAATCTTGGTGTTTTTCTGTTTTGCAGTGTTAATACTGTGGTGAAAATTAGAGATCACTTCTTCCAGTGCCAGCTGAGACATGGACGCCTTCAAGCTGATGAAGGAGCTGCGAGTGAACTATGAGCAGGAGGTTCAATATCTCCCTAAAGAGACGGGACTGAGTCTAATTGAATCCACAACACAGGTGGGCACATTTGACAAAAGAAATGATCATTGATCCACAGTAGATTTAGAAAATGAGAAATCTTCTCTTCACCTTATCAGCGTTGTGACAGATAAACCAGGTTAATCACCAGCATGTCTTTCTTTTTTTTTTTCCCAGGACGACAGTCGGATCTCAGCCAAGTGCAGAGATGCCAAAGTGGAAGACCTGTGGAGTCTGACCAGCTTCTTCGGTTACAGCACGCAGACCTTCGTCCTGGCCGTTAACCTGCTGGACAGATTCCTGGCCATGATGAGGGTAAGATATGCTTACACCTTATAGGAGCAGACACAGGACACTTTAGTCTCCCCTTTTCAGAGTGTGGTGACACATTTTGACTGCCTGTGTGGTTTGCAAACGCCTGTAGCATTGGTGCAACAGCAAAGGTAGAAACAGATATGTTTAAACAAGGATAGTATCTGATTAATGTGGTGAGTGGATACAGCTTGTAATTATATGTGAATTAAAAAGAGTACATATTTGTTTTTTTCAGTCTTGTTGGTGAATCACTTGTTTCCTTCCTTAATCAGTTGTTAATAAAAAATAAATTCAGTGCAGTGAGTAAAATGCTTTTGTTGCAGACCTTGTGATGTCCTCAGCAGCCTGGAGTGGCCTTAATAAACTGGAATCAGCTCACATTTTTCTGACATGAAAACATGAAATTATTACACAGCAAGTCATTTTCAAACTGTATCTAACTCACCTCTCTCCCCCTACCCCACCCCCCAGATCCAGCCAAAGCACCTGTCCTGTGTCAGCCTCAGCTGCCTCCACATGGCGGCCAAAGTGACAGAGGAGGAGTGCAACCTGACGCCCACTGACGAGCTCATCCGCATCGGACAATGCAGGTTCACAGTGTCCGACCTCAGCCGCATGGAGAAGATCGTTGCCGAGAAGCTCAACTTCAAATCCAAAGCCATCACTGCCTTAACCTTCCTGCACCTGTACCACCAGATCACACTCACACACTCCACAGACAGGTGAGAGCAGCATGTACAGGAAATTATGTTCACCTTAACTTCATGTAAAGTTTTCAGATTTTCACCTCATTTCTATGAAAGTCATGACCAACGACATCAATATTTAGGCAAATTTATTTTTTCTTCTGCATCAAGTTTTGTTCTGAAAGTTCGGAGTTTGCAGCTCCTTATTGAGGCTTATTCAGGATTTTTTTCTGATCTCTGAACTTCAACCAAAAAATACCAGAGTTGAAGTTTTCCACTGATTTCAATCGCGAAGCTTCTCCATGCCACTGCTTGTTTGTCACAGCAGCTCTACTTTATGTAGGGCAGCAGTCTCCTATCAGCCAACTCCACTGTCTGACTGAAGTGCACTGATAAGATTTGTTGTCAGCTGCTGCTGGCACCAACACCTCACGCTTACATAACTCTGGCATATTGTTTGGAATCTGCTTTGCTGAACTTTGCTTCAAAATTCTGCAGCACATTCAGTTTACGTCATTCTTTTGTTTTTCACAATGGTTTCAGTTTCAGGAGTCTCAGAAAGTCTTGAATTTTCCAGTCTGTTTTAAAATGTGTGGTTTATGCGTTGATGAAAGCTGATCACATCACTGACCTGGAAACACTTTAACCTGACTGTGTGTGTGTGTGTGTGTCTGTGTCTGTGTAAACAGGAAGGAGAAGCTGAACCTTGAGAAGCTGGAGGCTCAGCTTAAAGCCTGTCTGTGCCGGATCTCCTTCTCTAAAGCAAAGGTAGGAATTCACTGCAGGAGTCAAATGTCATACTGGATTACCGCAGCGCAGCAGTCCAATGAGTTACTCAGAAATGATTATTGTTACGTTGCTGTTAGTTTGACATAAAAACCTTTCTGTATCTTCCTCCCTCTCTGTCTGTTCGTCCATCCAGCCGTCCGTCCTGGCCTTGTCTCTCCTGAGGCAGGAGATTGAAGCCGTTCAGTCGGAGGACATGTTGGAAATAGCCTCTCACATCCAGAGACACCTGAAGGTAAACAACACACTGCATGACTTAACTACACAACAGCTTGTCCAGTGAGGGAAAGTAACACCTGTGGAACCCTGAAGTAATGGAAAACCAAAAAAGGCAATATCACTTACAACAGCAACTCGGAGCAAATACAAATTTAGAGGAAATGGGAGTCCAGAGGTTTACTGTGACAGGACCCCAGTGGTTACATAAAAGTAAAATTAATTGTTGATATCTGCTCACAATTTCCTGGATCAGCTGCAAACCGGACAGACCGAAAGTCAAACAATCACATGGCAAGCAGTTTCATTAACCAGCCACACAGCCTCTAGGCTTACTACTTCAAGGGGAGATTCCAGCTTCTGGCTGAATGGGAGGGAAGTGAACACAATACTGAATGGATATGTAATCATATTCTGAACAGCAGCGAGGGCGTTTAGTCATTCTTAGCTCAGCTCTGGCCCAAACTATTTTTTTCTGTCTACGGCTGTGGTTATGTAATTTGGTGTCTTGTGTTGTGCCGACTCAACTCCAGACTATTTTCCTGTCATGTTTATATATGGTAATTTAGGAACGGTGTCAGGACAGGTCTTGAGTTTGGATGTCATTTAAGAATGTTCCACTGAAAAATGAATACAGCACTGTACAGTACATGTAGATCTTGGTATGTTGATGCCACAGTGACACTGCCGGTCTCCTGGATGTTTGTCTTTCCAGCCCTCCCATTTACACACACTTTACATGACAAGCTGATCAGGTTTCTCTTAACCCCCTAACCTAGAAAAAGAATCCAGGCTTCTGTTTACAGTCACTGTGCTGTTGTGTTAAGTAAATGGATTATTTTAAACACACTGGTGTCAGTTAATGTACAGGGCAGAAGGCCAAACAAGCTTAACTGAATTGCTGTGTTGCTTGGTTTCAGATTGCGGACGGTGAGCTGCTGCTGTGGAGTGAACGTGTCGCTCAGTGTCTGTCGGACTACGCCTCCCCCGAATGCAGCAAACCCAACCACAGGAAGCTGCAGTGGATAGTGTCCCGGCGGACTGCCCAGAACCTGCACACCTACCGCAGCGTCCCTGAGCTGCCCACCATCCCAGAGGGATGCTGGGATGAGAGTGAGAGGTCAGAGCCCCACACACGCAAGCAGACACACACTTGCACACACACAAATAAAAAAGATGCAAACATCCATCCCAGGATGTTAAGAATAAACATTGAATCATTCAACTAAAATATTAAAAATCATAATTAACTGGGGGAAAAAAAATCAGATTTTTGGTGTTCACATTTTTCCAGTTATTTTTCCTTGTTTCACAAAAAAGTCAAATAAAAATAACAAACACATGCATTAAAATAGAAAATAAGCTAACACGCTTCAGTCAGAGCTCACAGTTCTGTGCTTCACACCAAACTTCAACTATCAGACTCAGTTGGTGAATTGAACAATGAAGAATTGGTTTCAGTTTCTTGCTGATGCAGGTGACATCACATGACAGACCACACCAAGTAAATACCAAACACTCCTGACAACAACAACATAGGTATTTAAAATGAAAAGGAACCAGACACACCCATGTGTCACTGCTCACACTAAATTTTTCCATTTCTATGACATTAAACAGCTTCTATGTAATGAGAGTTAGTTTAACAGAAACGAAGAGAGGTTACGAGGCCTCTTCATGTTACTGATACGGATCAACTCAATGTGTCACTTAATTTACAAGTTAATTCTATGAACCAGAAGTGAAGTTTTTGCCTAGGACTGTAATAAGAGTCACTATTGAAAACAGATTAAAGGAGTGTTTGTACATTGTACTGTGTGTGAGCAATAACACTCCTCTGAGGCAACCAGCTGTGCAGCAACACACAAGTTTCTGTTGTGTTGTAACACACACACACACACGCCCCTGTGAGTGTCTGAGCTTGTTAGGGCCTCTCATATCTCCAGCACTGTAGGATGGGATATGTGCGCGTCACTAGTCACGTCCCACTGACAGACGTTTCCATGACGCAGCCAGGGGGCCTCACATTTATGTAACATGGAACTTAAGGAGAAGGTTTTTTGTGAGTCAATATGTAAAAAAAAACCAAAAAGGAGGAACCAAACATGGAGACTTTCCCCAGCTGATCATGAACCCACAGAGCAGCTCAGTCCAACAGAAACCACAAACCTGATCATCAAACTTTAGTTGTTTTTTTTATGACGTTACATTTGACACCCGAACCTTAAGCAGAGAGACCGACAGCAGTCGACACAGACTTGTCACCACCGGTCAGAACATTAGATCAGCTGATGATCGTCTGTTTGAAATAGAGGAACCTTTCCATTTGATCCTTTTTTTTTGCTAAATCATGTAAACTGTTTCTTCTTCTGTCCCAGTATGACATCATTGTTAAAATTCCTGAGGACAAAGTAATACTCATTTTTCACTATGCATACATCCATATTCCTTTTATTCATACTGATATCCAGATTTCTTGTTTAGCCCTTGAACATCAGATGATGAGCAGTATCTGCCACAACTTTTCAATTTCTGCTTCAGTCTAATCAACAACCAAGAAAACTCAAAGTAAATTTATGACGAGAGAAAAAACGTAACTATTATAATGTTATCATTTAAGCTTTGTCAAGAAAAGAAGTTTAGTTTAATGTTTTATAATTTTATAAGAATTACAATTAATCTTCTGCTGAAACTAACCTGTATAGGTCAAAGTTCAGAATCATTTCCTCTGGTGCTGAGAAGAAGGACTCAAGAAACGTTTTGAGTAGTTTCAAGTGAATCATGAATTAAAGTGAAGCAGTTAAAAACCTGTGAAACAGAAGCCAGACTTCAGCTGGAGCTGATTTAACCCTTTGTTAGCTGTGTGTATGTGACTGTATGCTGACGTTGTTGCTCTCTGTGTCTCTGCAGTGAGGATTCATGTGAGGACATGATGAGTTCAGGTGAAGAGTCCCTCAGCAGTTCTCTGGGCAGCGACGCTGAAGGGCCCTTCTTCCCTCTACACTTCCGCTGCCAAAAGCACCGCCAACACCTCCGCCAACACCTCCACGCCTGAAGCGTCCGCCATCCTGTGCCTCACCATCTTGCCCCTCTCTAACCCCTCTACCTGATGTCTTTTTTAATTTATTGTTTAATAAGCCTTGGTGCTGGTGGAGAATCGCACACGTGGCAGCTGAGCAGTCCAGACTCTTCTGATAGATTTTAGTTTGTAGAAGTGTTGGTGCATGTTGAAGTGTCACATTCCAGGATGCAAGATTTTAAGGATGTACCAGTGATATTTAGCAGATAAACTCTGGTCGACTCGATGCAGGGGCTGTCGGATCAGACCAGAAACAGTTCTCACTGTTGACTGGAAGATAATTTGCTAAAATGTGGTGTTTATTTAATGGAATGTTTTTTTGACTGTTATTAATCTAAGACTGTTTTCTTAAGGGTAAGGAGGAGTTCTCCCTTTGTGCAGAGGCTGAGTAGCCACGGTCGTATTGTCTTAATGTGGTTATTCAGAGAGAAAGACGGATGGGATGTTTTCAGGTATCCTGAGATAGACATTTAAGTCCTCATCACCACTTAACTGTCAATGTTACATCTTTTTTGGGGCTTGAAAACTACATTGGAGTTTTGTCATTTCTTGCAATAACTGCATCTCCAGATGTGAGTGAAAGCGATGCGACTGCAGCCGCTCTGATCCTCTTCAGCAGAGTTTAATTTGCACAATTTTCTTTTATTCTCAGTTCAAGTGTTAAATGGTGAAACTGGAGGTTGGAGTTTGTGTCTGAAGGGAAACTGATGCGTTAGCAATGTTTTTATTTGCCACATCACTGAGTTTACAGTAGGTTTCCCTTCAGATTGAAGCCCCACTGACATCACAGGGCATTCAGAAAAAAAACATTTAATAAGTGTGTGTGTGTGTTGTGGGTGTGTGTATGTATGAACCTGGTTTAAGTTTAAAGTTGCCAATTTTAGGACGTAGCTTAAAAAAAAAGTCTTCGGTGTTTGAAACTGTTCACAGAGAGAATGTTGAATGGAATAAAATAATGCTGACCTAGTGTCAAAAAAAGTCTAAAAAATGTTAAAAATGTAAAAAAAATGTTAATACAAAAACATGTAAAACTGTAAATGATGTACAAAAAAAAAAATCTGTTAATAGTTCTCTGTAGATATTAAGTTATTTATTCTTTTTTGTCACCTGTACTGAAAAAGAAAATCTTATAAAAATGTTATTTTTAACCTTTTGTCAGTCTTCTTCTTCCATCATGTCTGAAAACAGCTGCATGGATTCACTTTGGATTCAATGTAAAACTGAACTGTGATTGAACCAGATAAAGTTAACATAACTGATGTCGCCCTCTCAAAGGGAAGGGCGAGCTGCAGAAATGAAACCTTGGTGCTGAAATTTGTTTTAGAGCCACAGGTACAAGAAAAACAACTTGTCATCAGAGTGAAGTTAGAAATTTCAGAAAAAATTAAGTCATAACATTTAAGAAATTAAATATAAAGCCTTTAAGTCAACACTCATCCTGTTATGGACTCTAGAATTGATTTAATTTAATTTCAGTATCCCACACTAATGATAATAAAGTGTTTATTGGTCAAACATAACTTCAGATCATCCACTTCTATACATTTGACATGTGAAAGCTGACAGACTGCTGTCACCAGCTGATAACTGTGTATTAAGATACATATCTCAATGTTTCAAATTCATTCTTTCAAAATTATGAATTGCCCTAAAAATTTTCCAACTTTGTTCCTTGAAAAATGAAATACTATAGCCTTTCTCAAAGTTATGACTAATCTGAAAATTTCTCTTGTAAAAACTGACTTGATTCTCATTTATGACTTCTCAAAAATATTTATCAACCTTATTCTCTACATCAGTTTTTTTTCTGCAGTGGCCCCAATACCCTGTTGTATTATACAGAACCATGGGGTAAACTGTGAGACTTCTATATTTATATTTAGTATACAGTAGTAGTATAGTATTTTTGTATTGATTTGGTTTTCCTCCTAAAAGTCATTGAAGTTCCTGTTGTCTTTCAATGAGGACCTGAGTCTTGGAGCCATAGTTTTATTGAGAAAACTGTTTCAGTTTTGTTTAGAAAAGCAAATGTATAAAAGGTTTCATGAAAATAATTGACCACAGTGCCTGAGGTGGACTTTCATTAAACAAAGTAAAAAACAACAGAGTAATATCTGACAAGTGGTACTGCCAAGGACAAAGGTCCAACAATACCCAGACTTTAAATATGTCACTAAACAGAAACACACACAGCTACTGAAATCAACCAGTACACGGGCCAATCACGGCAGGTCGTTTGCAGACATGCTGATGATTTGAAGAGAAACTACTAAATGCTGTTGTGTGGCTTTTTGATTTCTGATTGTTTCATATTTGACATTTTTAATGTCACTACTCTCAGCATTTGAAGGCTCAGTTCTTCCCAGCTTTTATCTCCGTCTCCACCAACACCTGCAGAGGAGCTGCATCCTCCATTGGAGTCTGTACTGAACTCTGGTTTGTTGATGTTTCCCTGGACAGTGTTATGAATTTATTGAACCAGTAAGAAAAGAAACTTTGCAAAACAGCGAAATAAGCTGCCGTGCGAATGCTTTCTGAAAAGAAAAATTTCATCTCAGCCAGTGGCTGCTTGGACGGACACGCACGCACGCACGCACGCACGCACTAGCAAACAAAAGTCATCACCACTAAACAAAGATAATAAATTCAACTCAGTCCTACCAAATCTTCTTCAGACTCAGGACTTCTGAAGACTGTGATGGATCCTTTTCCAGTGTTCAGTGACTTTATCCTCCTTCATTAGATCCACTGTGTATTTTTTGTAATTATAATCCTGGTAAATACCAATATAGATCCACAGTGATGCCAAAAAAACAAGACTTTTTTTTCCAATTGAGGCTGGGCTGGTCCACCCCCTGGTCCCCAGATATAATCCAAATGCTGTACTCCCCCTGAGTGATGGATGGACTGAACAATAAATCAAAATCCCATTCGTGACTTCTTCTTCTTGGGTTGAGACGCCTGCGATCCCTGCGACAAACCCAGTCGACCCTGTGAAATCTGGGAGAGGGGCAGAGACTGGGAGAAACCCGACCACACGGAGGAGTCCTGGGACAGATCCGTCCTGACGCTCCTCTGAGGGACAGACTGTGAACTGCGGAGCTGAGAGAAGGACGACAACGACGATGTGGAGGGAGGTGGGGCTCGTACGTTGCTCTCCTCTTCCAGGAAGTGAATGTTGTGCTGTGAGGGCTCGTCCTGGAAACAGACCAGAAATTGTTGAGATAAAGGTGACTGATATTTATTTAGGAAGCTGACTGTGGAACTGCAACATGTTTAAGCCGATTAACTAATTACAATTAGAGTGTACAAGTGAAACTGGTGCCCTTGTTAGTCTGTGACATTCACTACACACTGGACGGATGGAAAACAACTTCTCAGTTCAAACATCATCACCACAAGTGGGGGAAAAAAAATTCCTCTGGTGAAATCCAAAGGAAAGGTCTTGTTGTTACCTGAATCAAAAGTGTTCATCTGTACTTTAGGATCTCTAGTCTCACATAGACAGACCTTGGTCTGGCTGCACCATTATCATTTTGCAAACGGGTGGGGGGACCATGATTAATTTGCATCTCTTTAAATCAATCACACTCGTCTTGGCCAGCGCTGAGCCCAGGATGCAGCGATGGTGTCCCTGCAAAAAAGTCTCAGTGGGCAAGTTGTTTTAGGGGAACATCGCACGTGGGGAGGTGAGCACTGTCATTAAAGGAGCACAGCTAACATTAGCATGAACAGCTGTTTGCTTACTAGTCTTACTAAGAGCTTTAGCCTCATTGTGTTTACAAGGCAAGTGGCCATACTAGTCCTCTGAGCAGCTGCGTCTTCAGGACAGACTGGAGGCTACTGTGACTGGGTATCAGAAAGTGATGAGACAGGCTAACTGGGCTGGGGCTAGCTGCTTAGCATGCTAACTTCAGTAGAAGAGAAGAAGTGATAGAAATAGAAGCAAAAGGTTGTTTTCCACCTCTGGAGACAGCTGACGGTGAGTAAAGGAGTGTTTGATGGTGAACTCACAATGTTTCTTCTTCACTGGTAAAGTAAACATTTGCTAACACTTACATTAATGTAGCAACAGCAAAACCTAAAAATAGCTCCTTTAAAATGGCTAACTCACTGCAAAGAAAACACCATAGAAAACAGCAAAGACACATGTTGACTGTGTGATTAGAGATTGTTGGTGTTTTAGCCAAGGGGCTTTTGAAAATGCTAAAAGTCATGGGAGGCGGAAAGGGAGGAGAATGCTGCCTGGAATTGCCACCCAATGGCAGGCTTATACCTACAGCCTACATCATCATCATCACAGACTAGGATATCTCAGACTTGGCCATAATGAAGTCTGAACTTAGCCTGATAATCAGACTGAATTCCCATGAATTGATCCCATCAGCCTGACAGTGTTCATATTTGCCCTAGTAGTATTAGTATTTAGTAATGTATGTGTCCTGCTGATGTCATTTTAAGTGGCCACAGAATCTGTGGTAACATCTCCCATCCTCTCTTCTGTCTTCTGGCTGTGACCTGGAAACCCATGTCCGCCCACCGTCATTGAGAATGTTCTAATTTTTCATCTCAGAGGAGACGAGGCAAGGACTTACTGGTGTTTCCCACATTGAGATTTTTTTTAACCTTAAATCACTGGTCTGACTTCCTGTGTGTCGAAGGATAGTTTATAATCCTACTACTGTCTATAAAGCACTTAATGGTCTTGGGATCAAACACATCTGTGATCAACTTGTACGATGCGAAGCATCCGGACCTCCCAGGTTCATCAGGGACAGGTTCACTTAGTATTCCCAGAAGCAAACCAGGTGAAGCAGCTTTTAGTTTCTCTTCTCCTCAGCTGTGGAACAAGCTTCCTGAACACCTGAGCTCTGCCGAGATTTTATGAGATTTAAATATTTTTATTTATTCAAATGTGTAATGTTCAAATGCATTTCCATGCCTCTGTAAAGCACTTTGAACTGCCTTGTGTCTGAATGGTGCTGTAGAAATAAACTTGCCTTGCCTTAGTGGACGGCGACACCTCTTTGTGTGTAAACAGAGCAGCTGGATTGTGGCTGTGGAAAGATCTTTACTGTGATATTGAGAACACTGCTTGATTTGTAATTGTGTAGGAAACCTGTGGAAGCTGGGATGACAGTTCCAGCTGCGGCTCTAAAGTTAGTCCTATTTATTCATAAAGGAAAGAATATTATGTGTGTAGAATCTGAACCATGACACACTGTTGCAAGTTTGTCTCTTTTTTCCTCAAAAGCTAAGAATTGTCTTTCGTTACAAGTTCACCTTGTAGATTTTATTCAGAATATTTTAAGATGTTTCTCTTGCTTTCTCACATCTGTTCTATTCTATGAAATGTAATATCTATGTGTGTTATTTCTATCAGTCGCATTCTGACACCCTGATACCACGTATATCTGTGGCCCGGTTCAGACATGGTAACAACATCCTCTCAAGTGATCCGATCACAAGTAGTCAGCTCTAAGTTCAGGTGTGAACGCACCAAAGACGCATTGAAGATGTATTTGAGATCTGATCACTCAGACAACATTCAGAGCTGGTCTGGACCACATGTGTCCACATTCTTTTAGCAGTGTGAATGTGAATGTGTCCTGGACCAAAATGAAGGATCAACTACTACCTGACACAGTCTGATTAGTCCCAACACAGTTTATAATGAACTACCAGGTGTTTTTCTTTTGTTACTGGTATTTATTTGACAGTTGAGATGTTGTGCGTCATGAGTACTCGCTGTCTCATCAAAATGATGCTCACATGTCCCTCTCACATCCCTGCTGGGAGGAGCTAAGATGTGTGGAAGAGACATTGAGTGAGGGAAGTGAAGAGTCATGTTAGCCGGATGGAAAGCACCTTGTGTCTATACAGGCTATGTTCAGGCACAGAGTTTAGTATAAGTTGCCTGTGCTCAAAACTGAATACACAATCACTGGAGGAAAATACACTTTCGTTTGCTTTTAAGTACACACAGCAAAAGTGACATGCCTTTAAGTGGCCTATGTGGAGAGCTGAACTGATTAGAATAAGAGCTCAGCAGTTCCGCCTGCTGTGTCAGTCGACTTACAGATATGACAATATTTCTTCTATTGTTATGCCAAATATTAACAGCTACTAGCAACAACTGTGATTGGACAGATATGCCTTTATAAAGTGTTAGTTGTAGACCAGTTACTGGACACATCACCTTCCTCTTACCTGTGGTCCGAACAGAGAGCGGAGGGAGTCTTCGGCTTGACGTTTGTTCCTCCTCTGACTGGCAGGTGTGGAGTCTGCTTTTACAGTCCTGGACAGAGAGAACATGCCGGAGCTGCTGGGAGTCTGCTGGTCACTTTGTTTGTTTTTAACACTTTGAGGTGTGGCGATTGGTGTGGATACTGGGGTGTCATTTTGCAAAGTGGAGGATGTTGTGGCTTTTGGCGTCCCATGTTCCAAAAAGCTCTCCAACTGGGACAACGGCCCTGTCCCTTCAGTGTCAGACCACCCCTGGCTTGCCGCAGAGGACCAGCCCGTTGAATCAGAGAAACTGTCCAGATCTGATTGGTAGCTGAGAGATGAGGTGAAGCTCCCGGACAGCTCCAAGCGCCGGCCAGCAGCTCTCTTCGCCTCCTTCTCCCTCCTCCTCTTCCTCTTCAGAGCCTTCAACTTCTCCTCCCTGTTCAGCCCCAGCTGGTCCTCCCACCACGCCCGCCACACTTCCTCCCCCTGCCAGGAGAGAGTCAGGCGGTGGCTGAGCTGATCTCTCCAGACATCTGTGTCCACTGGGTTTGGCACAGGCACTACATCTGGAGCGGTGAGGGAGGTGGAGACGGTGCTGTGAACCATCAGTGAGCGTTTGGACATGCACGCTCTCAGATCTTGCCTCAAGCTCTGCACACGCTCCTCTTCTGTTGAATCTCTTGTTTCATCATCAGGCATCTGGAGAAAGCCTTCAGTTTTGATTGTGAAGTGCTGCGAACAGCGTGGGAGGGGCTTCTTTTCACGATTTCTTTGCATCAGTTTCTGGAGCCAATGCTTCCAGGTGATGAGAGCAGCTTCGCTGAGCTTTACCTGAGTTTCCTCCACACCGCTGGGTTCCTTAGTATCATCAGCTTTATCTCCACCCACCTTTCCATCTTTCTCTCCTGCGTTCAATCCATTTGTGTGATCCGGTTCTGGATCATCATTGACAACAACCTGCAGACCCAACTGCTTCAGCTTTCGACCTTTCCTTTCTGACTCTGAATCATCAGAATCAGTGTACATGATCCCTGCTGGTTGTTCTCTCTCTGGTGTTTCAGTCACAAACCTCGGCACAGCTGGACCCTGGGTCGGCCCGATCACACCCTCATCGCTCCACCCGTCCTCTGTATCCAGCGGAGAATCTGGTGCAAGTTGTCCTGCTGTTTTACTCCCTGATGTTGTGGCTTCTGTCAGCGTTGGTTGTAGCAGGTTTTTTGTTGCATGTTGAGGCAGTGGTTCGTCCTCTGCCGCTGAAGATCGAGATGTGTCGCTGTCCGGCTGCTCCAGCTCAAGGATCTGGTAGAAAATATCTCCTGCCTCTGTCAGCTGTAGCATGCATATACAATCCTCTCCACCTGCTTCTTTGGCTCCTTTCTTCTGAAGACAAGTCAGACCTGAAAACAAAAAACAAGACTAGGTCACAACCCAGTACTTGGCTGGACTGCTTCTGGTCCATGTGTGAATTTGAGGACCTAGATGAAAACTGCTGTGAAACCACTGTTAACAACAAGCTGCTGCTAAAATCCAGATTTTAAATCCGTGACGTCGTCTGACAAAATCACCAGTCACATAAGTCACAGACAAACACTGAGCTGTGATTTCAGCTGTATTCACTGTAAAATTATCACTCAGAGAGAGAGTTAGAAGACACAGACTATCTCTTATTTGGTCTCTCACATGGCGAACAGCCTCCATCTGAGACACACAGTTTTCTGAACATAACTACTGTATTTCCTCAAAAAGTGACCAGGGCCTTTATTTATTCAAGTCACCTGCAGAAAGTAACAGAAGTAGGTTATTAGAGGCAGGTCTTTATGTCTAACTCCCTCTGTTTGATATGTAGCGATGGTCATAGCTGTATTTTAGTATAAAGTCTTGTTTTCAGTTGCTCCTTTATGTCTTTTTAAAGTTACTGCATTACATGTTAATACAAACTTCCTGTAATCATTTCAAATTAAAAGCCCTCTAGTGTTTCAGTGGATAGAAACCCTTTATGTCTTAACAGGGCTTTTATTATTGTGCTGCAATAAGAGTATTGTCTTATTGGTGTTTCTTTTTATATGTTATTGAGATCTGCTGGTTTCTTGAAAATTTACCGATGACTTCTCTCTCTCTCCCTCCCTCTCTCCTGCTCAGTGTGTCTTATGTTTAGTTATTCCTCTGTCTCCTTTAGTAATAATGATACATGTAATGAAAGTAGTTTACTCGCTGTAATAGAGAGAAAACTCAGTGTATTGGAAGTGATCCTCCTCTTCCCTGCAGTTCCCGAGCAGACTGCCGGTAACAAGACAACTCAGTCATGTGGCATTCGGCTGACCAGTGGTGGAAATTTTATTCCACCACTTGAAAATGATTTTTCGGGCTGGCCACACTGTTGCCATCCAGCCAAAAAGCTTAGCCACATTATATTGGTGTGACTTTACAAGTAACAGAAATACTTTTCCAGCTATTATATAAAAAACCTTCGAACAACTTAAGATGGTTCACATGTTGTATCTGGTTAGCTAACAAGCTAATCACTAATCCAGGCTGCAGTCAGCTGGGTTTTGTTGACAGCAGAATTAGGAAAGAGGTCAGACCTAGGCGCTCACTACTTTTGAGATGTTATGTGCTGTCGCTACTTCCAGTGGTTGTAGGTCAACGAATATCTCCAATGCTAACTGTTGTTAAAACTGCAATGTTTCCTTATTACATATGTATTTCTGCACCTCTTCAATGAGCAAGATTCAACTTCTGGAAGAGCTTGTTTGAGGTTATTGCTGCCAAAGGTTTGACCAGTTATTAAGTCCAAGGGTTCAATTACTTTTTCCACAAGAACAGTGAATGATTAATGTGTGCCATAAAATGTCACAATTCTTGTGTATTAGTGTAAGCACACTGCGTTTATCTGAACCTGTGACTTAAATGAGGATCAGATCAGATTACTGGCTTCAAAACTCTGAAGATCTAAAACTAATACTCAGACACGGGAACAAACATGTACACACACTGTTTCCCTTCGTCTATCCATACCTGCAGCAGGTGAGGACAGTCTGTTGCTTGCGATGTCCAGGCGATGAGGAATCTGGACAGGAAGGTGTTTCAGACTATCTCTGGGTCTGAGCAGAGCCTGAGCAGGACCTCGACTAAAACTGGCCTCTGCTCTGCCTCCTGATCACACAGTCACAAACATTGGGAGAATCACATAGATAGTTAGCATGGAACGTGAATGTTCTTTGGATTACTAGTAAAACACTTAAACACTGAGACTTGACAGTCTTACATTGAATGCGTCTTACTCTCAAAATGACACCCCAAGTGGACTGACCTGAGTACTGCAACAGGGTTATTTCCTGAGAACTGTGGGAGCCCAACAGGACCTTAGTGGTCCTGGCCCCATCTACTACTGTGCCAGAAGAGGCAGAGCCAGGAAGAACATGGCAAAACATGGGTGGGGACTGCATCATGTGATCCCACTTAAGCATTGGCACGCATGGGAAACGCTCATCCATGATATAAGCAGAGTACTGTCAGACACAGAGAGAGAGGGGGGGGGCATTAATTATGTAAAATGAGTTCAATCGAATCTGATTTTCAAAACATCTCATGCTTCTCTCTTTTACCTAGCGATAGTGATGATCATCTGTGTTGTGACTGTGTTGGTGATCATTGATTATTTCATTTCAATCAAAATAACTAAATGAAACTGAAGATCCATTCTGGGGTAAAACAAACTCTACGGGCAGGAACACACTGGGTGCGTGGCGTGTGCATAGCCGCTGCCGAACTTCTTGGTTTTCATTTCAGCGTACATGTTAATGGGTTAGAGTGGACACACTGCCTGCGTGAGACGTGCGTCTCGCAACAGAAATAGTCTGAGAAAAGAGATGTTGATGTCACATTGACATCATAGTGGCAACAATACATAAAACTCACACCTTTCACTATAGTTCCAATGTGTAGACTGAAACTGAATATGACAGACATGAAAAAATATATATTTTTTTAAAAACCATTTTAGCAGCTGCATGTGGAGACAGTGGCATTTTAGTGACGTTTTCAGTCAAAATCAGAAATAATAATAATAATAATAAAATCTATAATGAAAAGAAATCCAACACTGCAGTAACCTGTAAACTCTATGTAGAGAGATAGAGATGCAGTAGCAGCAACACATCAGACTTGCAGCTGGTGTCAACACAGGTGTGTTTCTCCACAGCAACTCAGCAGCCATCATGCACACACAACACAGGCAATGTGTTCCAGGTCAGATTAAGAGTACACTGTGTGTGTGTGTGTGTGTGTGTGTGTGTTAGTTTGTCAGACCAACACAGTGATGAGTCTTTTCTGGTGAAAACGATCAGCTGATCGTGTCATGTCAGTTTGCATCCCTGTCTTTTCTTAGGTCCCAAGTAGGGCTGGATGATGTATGGAATCAATTTTATCAATTTAAATTCGTTTTTCTGTGTAAAATATATACATGCTGATAGCTGGCTACATTAGCTGTCTTGAGTCACAACAGTCCTGTCAACTGTGATGTCATTACTTGCACTACTTGTGCAGCTGCTGCATCTCCAGGCGTCTCATTCTCCATGTTTGCTGATGTGGAATCATCTCTGGCATGAGAAGTGAAGCCTCTGGAAGCAGCTGAACTGTGTGTGGAGTCTGTTTCTACGTGTTGGAAAGCTAATGCTAGCTAATAACTGTCTGCAGACATCAGACTGATGTCAGAAACAAACAGTGGGAGGAGATGAATTAGTGTGCAAACGTTTCTGCTCCATCTGTGTTGAAACGGATTATTAAACTGTCTGTACTTAAATGAAGCATCTGGTCTTTTGCTGTATGGGATAGCCTGTGTTTGTTGAATATGTAGAATGAAGACAGACTTGCATGGTGCAGATCTCTTGCTCAACTGTAATCCCTAAGGACGGAGCTGGGCTGTAGTGTTCTCCAACAGAGTGAACAAACTCCAAACAATGAAAAAATGATGAACATCTGACTCCATGGCTGCTGCATTCCATTGTAGGAATACTAATGTACCTGAGTGGTGATGAGATGGTGGAAGGAGTGGACGTCTCCCAGATATCTGGACAGGATGAGTCTCTCTCCTCGCCGACACTCTGAGGTCTTGCTGATATTAAACAGAGTGTGACCACAGACAGGACTTGCCTGGAGGGGCAGGGAAAGGGTTGGGGTGGGATGGGGGTGCGGGGTGGTGGTAGGAAGAAGACAAGGGGAGGGATGAGAAGGAGGAGGATTTTACAGGATGTGTGGTTGTCAATTTATTGCTGTAATTCCTCCACGGACAGAGAGTTGCTCCCACTTCGCAACAAAAGTCAGTAATGGAGGATAAAAAACTCCTGCATCACTGGTAGTGTTGAGAACAACTGGATGAACTTCATGAGACCGAAGGATTTTGGCTTGTGGCCCTGATCAGGGTCGTCATACAGCACTTGACAAGCATGACCGTGAATGAGTGCAGTATACAGCTGTGTGGTTTTGGACCAGTCAAATTCTGGCACAGATGTGATTAAAATTATTCAATGTTGCCTTATGGCTCTGACAGCAGGTGATGCTGCACCTTCATGCTTTTAATGTGTATATTTCAGTTCTCTGTCACAAAGAGCTCACAACTGTCAACCTCTTGTCTCACCCTGATGTCTGTGAGCTCCACCCCAGTCCTGTCTGCGTATAACATCACCCTCGGGTGAGCGGAGAATTCGCACCATCGCCATGATGACTTGGCGTTGAAGTACAGGTTGCTGTCCTCCTCCCGAACCTTCTGCATCCTGACAGAGCAGAGCATCACTTTAATGTCAGCTGACTTTGAACACATAAAACCTGTGTCTCTATAGGAAGAATAATTTAAGACGTTCCTCTCGCTCTCACCCTTTGCCAACAGTCCACAGGTTCGCTGCTCCGCTCTCACTTGCCACCAGAACTTCACCTAAAATATGAGGACTGACACCACACAGCAGAGAACATGTTACTTTAACACCTTTACCTCAGTTGGGAGTATTTTCCAGAACTCACCCAGCTCCTCCCTGATGCTCACTAACCTGACACTGACGCAGGTTGCAACCTCTCTGGTGTTGATGACCTGCAGCGGACGAGGTTCGTTCGTTTCACTGAACCTCCAAACTCCGCACAAGTGATCTGACCGCACAGCAACACAACCTGCAACAAACATACAAACACGATGAAATGTCTGCACAGCACGGAGCAAACTCTGAATCCACATTCAGCTGCTCTTAATGTTTAGAAGTTTTCCCTCATTCTTACAGTTGTTGAACAGGGAGGCAGAGCTGATCTGTCTGATGGGGCCTTTCAGCTGGAAGCTGAACGGGTCGCTGCTGCTGGCGTTCAGGACAGAGGGACTTCCTCTGTGGTGCTGCAGCTCCACTCTGTGGAAGTCTGAAGTACTGCGTTAAGAACCAGAACCAACAGGAAGACTCTGCCCCACCCTTCATCCTCAGCTCACCCATTATTTTTCAACATCAGAAAAACACTGTTTTTTCTGTCTCTGTCGGAATGTCAATATGAGCACTATATAATCCTCTTCACACTTGGTGCTATGGACTAGGGATGGGCAATTTCAGTAATTTCAATATTCAGGTACTCTCATTACCTTTTGTGCCTTGAGTACTCGATTACACACACACACGTATATATATATATATATACACACACACACACACAGATATTCATACTGTAAAAGTAGAAATGCGGGAGGTAACCCTAATCCTTGCTTAACATTGGTTCCGCTTTTGTTTCCAGTCGGACACGGACCTCCCTGACCACGTCAACTGTTTGGCTGTTGGAGAACATGATATGCAAGTTTAACGCCACATATCTTGCACTGCACGTTATAGTAATTCCAGACATCAGTTTTCCTGGTCACGGCTGCCATGGTGCACGTAACGCCAACCGACTTGAACTATTGTAGCCAAAAACAACACGTGCGCAGGTGTGCGAGTAGTGAAACGCTACTCGAATAATGGCGTCAATGAGTCCTCGAGTATCCATCCCTACTATGGACATATTTCAATCTATACAAAAAAGCACTGAGCCAAAGTTGATAAATTTGCTGTCAATCAACTAGTAAATTAATCCACTTTGTACTGGTAGGACGAAAGAATCTTGAGGACTAAAAAATGACCTGCTGCGTGTCCTAAAACTCCAGTGTTAAATTTGATTTGCAGGATACTGAGGCGGTCCATTCCCTGGTTCCCGGGGTAGAGGAGGCAGCCGTGCAGAGAGCCGCTGCTGCTCTCTGAGAAGGGGATAAAGTCCAGAGCGCCACCTGTGGATGCTTCAGAGAAGAGCTGACGGTCTCTCTGGTCTGTCAGCTCCTCGTACAACAGAGCACCCAGCAGCTCAGGAGGGACAGAGTGCACCACGTCTGACAGAAGGACGCTGTACATGTCCAACGATATGGAGAAATATGACTGATGACATCTGGGGAAAAGTTGCAACATGAAGAAAAAAAGAAACGAACCAAGACATCAATCAGACAAGAAGAGATATTTCTTTCATTTCAAATCTTTGCACACACACACGCACGCACGCACGCACACACGCACACACACACACACACACACACACACTTTCTCACAAGTAGGTCTGATACACATTTTAGACTTCAGCATATCAAGGAAGTTTTTCACTTTCCACATGGAGACTGAATTCCTCCGATATCTCTGCAAAACAAACAAAGACACGCACAGATTCTGATGACCTGAAAAACAACAAACAGATCAGGGTGTTTTCTTCACTGTTTCTATCTTTTATTTATCTCAGTTAAACTAACTGAAAGATGTTAATTGGATGTTAGAAGAAAGATGTTAACGACAGCAGGAATATCTGGACTAACACTAATGATACAAACATTTTAGTTGCATTTTTTAACTCATGATTCAAACTACTACTACTACTACTTGTCCTGCAACAACATTCCATGTCAAATTTTGTACTTATCAAGCTTTAAATCATTACTGATCTATCAGGACATGTGAGCTCAGTCCACAGCATCTCCACTGGATAATGCTACTAAGCGTATGTGTTGAGCTGCTGGAGTCATCTCAGCTGGACGACCACTTCTAGGGAGAGTAGCCACAGAAATGAATCTCCATTTATAGACAGTTTGTTTAGCTGTGGGCTGATGAAGATCTAAACTCTAAATGTCTAAGTGTTTTCTATAACCCAAAACCTCCAATCTGGTTTCACTGACTGACTCCAGGTCTGATAACTGCTGACTCCAGCTAGCTTCTGTTCATGTCATTAGTCGAGGGCTTCACACACTGTTTCCAGCTACACTGAGAAAGTTTGAATCATGTTTTCAATATGGACAGTAATGATTTATGTGACATTAGTTAAACTAGACTGTGTCTGTTTATTATTGTAACTTAGATGAAAAGCTGATCATATTTTAGGTCAGATTTATACATAAATGTAAGTAATTCCAAAGGGTTCACTTACTTTTTATTGCCACTATAAATACCATTTTCCTCTTTTATATTCTAGTCTATAAAATCATAAATCTACCAGAGCCCACGCTGATGTCTGGACATTGTGTATTTCGTCTAACAAGCATTCAAACAAATAAATTAATGAATAAACTGTCTTGTCATAGAAAGTCTGTTGTTGTGACACTCACTTCTCTCGATCCTTGTTTAAAGTTGAAGTTTTCACCCAGAATTTCACTCATGCACCCAAAGGCGTCCTGGCCGTGATCCATGAAGAAGTTATGCATCTAAATAAAAAACGTGTTTACAAACCTCAAAACACAAAAACATAACAGTAAAACACAGAGAAGAGATCTGAAGCTGCAGTGTGCAGCTGAGTTCACACCGATTCAGTTAATTATGAATCTGATTTCATTGGTTTGGACGAATATTTGTTCCTTTCATTAGCTTAGAAATCACCATGTGCATGAAATGTCACCCTGCTCATTGTTCATGGAAAGATCAAACTTCTTTAATCGGTTTGACTATGTGTAAAATTTATGAGACAGATAAACTGTACTGTCCCAGTGAGGAGATTGGCATGCAACATGAATACAATATACAAATCACAGACATAAAAGACTGCAGAGGACATTATAGAAGGTACACTGTACATGTATCTTAAATGTGATTAAAAACTTAATTTCTAATTTATTCAGCTGTTCCACTCACATGTTCGGTGAAGTCCTGTGGATCTGGAGGCTCTGAAGGCCAGAGCCAAGCTGTAAAAGATGTTTACAAATACATTTTTATATAAAATAAATAATAAAATAATGGAAACATAATAAATTTTAAAACAAACAAAAAAAAAGACACATTGGAATTTTTTAGATAACAAAAACTGTGAGAATATCTGTTAAAAAAATTGCTCCTCCAATACATCAGCCATTATACAACTGTGTACAACACATCTCAGATACTACGTATGGAGTCTCAAATCTGCTTCACAACTCCTGATCTGAACTGGAAGGTCGACAGGGAGTGCGTCTGAGTGATACCTGCTGTCAGGGACTCACAGTTTTTAGGAGACAGGAGGGGAAGCGGTACAGGCTGAGTCTGACGCCAAGTCTCCCCTCTGACCTGATGACTAGATGTAAATGTCCAACTGGAGAGAGGACCAGAGCCGCCCTGAAAACACAACCAAATAATAAGAAAGTCTGACAGATGCAGAACAAACAACATCTTCAAACTGCTGTAAAAACCAATTAGCTTACATCACCATCAAAAAAAAAAAGAAGAAGAAAAGCAACACATCCCCACAGTGAAAAAGCTTGAAGCAGATAATGTTGACATTAACACAATCTAAACTTGATATAATAGTAATAATAATCAGTGATTCTTTGTGTTCATGAACTAACTGATCAGTTACATTCAGTGATGGTTGATTTCACACTTAACCATCGACTCAATGATTCTTGTTTATAAATGCATCACACCACTGAACAGACAAATTAACACCTGAACTGTCTTGGCACATGTCTTTTAATTTGAGAAAGCATCAACTGAACTGGAAAATCATTTCTTCAAAATATAAATAAATAAGAAAATATGTCTACAATAATAATGATAATGATACTGATGGTAGACTCATTTATATCTCATATCACTGATTTAATATTACCGTTTTCACCTGGCATGCCATCATCCTTCTAACTTGGAATATCAAATTTTGGTTCACGAGTATTTAAAAAAAAAAAAAAAATTATAACTTTAGTTTAGAATATAGTTTGTACAAACCATAGTACAAACTTAAAGCAACACAACTTCACTCAGTTAATGTGCTCCAAATGCAACTCAAATACACAGACACACCCCTCTTCAACACTAAATAATTATGTGTCAGTCAAATCAGTTACTCTCAGGTTTGTTTACATCAGATCTGCTGTAGGCCACATGCAGTGATATGAAACTCTATTGATAACACAACAGATAAAAAACTAAACCTTTCCAACAAACAGGAAGTATGTTGCCATGGATACAATGAGTTAAGCTGTGGCTATCACTGGATCACTGACTGAGGAGCTTCTTCTTTCTCTGGTTTCTAGTCAGATTTATGGAGGTTTATCTACAGTGGTGTTTTCATGTCTGTGTGTTCAGGTCTGACTGAATCACGACTCAGATTTTTGTCTGATGTGAGTTCCACATGTTTTTGAATAAATAAATAAATAATAAAAAATATATATATATATGTTTTTGATTGATATGGTTTAGCTTGGAGATCAGTTTGAATGTTTGAACCAGTAATATAAGACATGAGGAGCTTTCAGCCCTTTTCATTTTGTCAAAGTAGCTCTCAGAGTAAAAAAGGTTGGAGACCCCTGTTTATTTATTTTTTTACACAGTGAAACGTGGACATGTTAGTACAATTGAAAATTAAAACAGCATGTTCTTTCTTAAAGCTCAATTGTATTTCGAATTTATTTGGGGTTTTTAAAGAAACAAGCTGTTACAAAGTAACAAAGTACTGTCAATTTAAATATTCATGCACTATCTTTTAAGTCAGTACTGAGCAGACGACAGACCCACCTGCGGTCTGACTCGGCCGTAACAGCCCCAGTTTCCACCGTTATAGTACTTCAGGATAGAGTCCGGCGGTCCGCAGTTGTAAAAGGAAGGAAAAAGTTGCTGTGGGAACTCGTAATCCATTTTGTTTGTTTGTTGCTAACAAATTAAAATAACTGTCAGGTTTACTGAGGGTGTGTGTGCCGTTGTTCCCTCGCCTTCAGCTTGTCTGGGAACAAGTCTGAACATGTTGTTCCCCGGCTTAGCTAGCGTTAGCACCCCAGACATTTGCTGTTAGCTAGCACAAATAAACACATCTCTACTCTTTTAATCGTCGTGACACGATCTCAGCATCTCCGACTTCAGGCTATACGCGTCGATGGGAACCTATTAGTTCTAAAAGGCACAAATCCGTGGCAAAATTGTCCCAAATCCTAACCGTACTGCTGCACACGTGCAGACCACAGAAAGACAGCGACGATCAAGTTTCCCAGTGTGAGCACCCAGCAATAACAACAAAAAGACTTCCGGTCTGATTTTCGTTTTAGAATGAAAACTGCAAAATTTAAATGAAAAGTGAAAAAGAAAATGTCCGAGAAACGACTTTCTTGGAAAAATTATTTAATAAAGAGGCAACATGTAAGATGATATGAGATGACATGTAAAATAACAATTGTTGCAATAAAAATTAAAATATAGAGTGGCCTTCAATTTGACTGGCCTCAGCAAACAAACTAAAACTAAACAAAAAATACAACGTAAAACCAATCTTTAAAAACGTAGTTGATTTGGGCTTTTATTTTGAATAGAGACAGGGCTGCAGCGTGGCTGTATTTTTAGATTTTCTTTTTTTCAAATGCTTTATTATTAAAAACATCGTACATTTAATCTAATTAAAAGGATTAAACACTAAAAATGAAGGAATCAATCATAACTTTTGGAATAAGATACGTAGTAAAATATGAGCAATACATACTAAATAAATACAATAAAAGGAAATAAATGCAACATATTAATAAGGATGATGAAACAAAAAATGAACAAAAGTATTTCAAAAGCACAAATGTGTATGGATGTATTCTCTTATTATTTTTTGTATTATCATGGCTCTATTATTAGAACATCTATAGGCTACGGTCGTTTTGTTGAGGCTTCGTCATACGTAAGTGGGTGTGGTTTCAGTCAGAAGACCTATCGAAAATCTATCGATAGAAACTTATCGACAGGTTTTTTTTTAAAATTCTACTGGTTCCCAGGTCAACGATGAAATTTAGCGTTACAAAAGTAAGCAGTTAAATAATTCATTAAAATAAATAGATGCAGAAATGAAGAAATTAAATAGGAATAAATTCCACCATGTTTTAGTATTTGATTTACAAATCATATTTATGTACTAGTGATTGTGCTGTCCTTTTAATAACGAAAAAGGCATCAACACTCTACAAATAACGAGGAAACCATGCTCGAAAAAAAATACTGCATGTTTTTATTTTGAAAAGGTGAAACCGGATGCATTTTTCGGTTACCAGTGATCAGCTGACCGAACTGATCGGTGTGTCGGTGGGACAGCAGCTAAAAACAAGCCAAAAAGAAGGATAATTCGTGTTTCTGTTTCTCACGGAGGGACACCTTCATCGCTGGGCCTTCTGTTAGAAGGACATGTTTCAGTAGGACTCGCTTTTTGGGTATGTATCTACAATTTTTGACATTGTGTTTTGGTTCCGTTAGCCGCATTGCTAACCTCGGAAGTCGCGACATTGCAGGTGTAGTTTAGCGTTAGCACTTCACAGATCACTGCACAGAGAATCTGTCTTTTAGCGCCTGATAATCATTTAGCTTTTGTATAAATCTGTTTCTTTCTGGTGTCTGTGACTGTCCTGTGGCAGAGTGTAATTTTAATGTTTTCCCTTGTTTCCTAAACGCCGCTGAGCTGTCTGTAGACCTGGATTAAACGCCAAGGTTAATTATACAAATGCAGCACGAAAGCACGAACTGTTGATGTGTTCATATGAACGTGTACTGTTTGTTGTTTATTTATGGAAGAGGGTGATTGGTGACTCATTGATAGTGCATTTTTTTTATATCAGACTTCAGCAATGACACGACTAATGCGTTAAGATGTAACCTAAAGTCTTAATGATCGTGTGTAGCATGTTTCTCTAATTTCTGTACACATGACAGTGTTTCAGTATCATGAACGTTAGCATATTAGCATGCAATGCGTTTAACATCTTTAGCTATATACAGCCATTACGCCATATATACTAGCTAGAGTACTAGCTAGTAATGTTGGATATATATCGTCAGCCAGAACTAATGCAGTCCAGTACAACGGACCTGCACCCTCATGGAGGTTTCATGATGACACTGAATCAGAGAGGTGCTGACTCACTCTATAATCATTTGGAGGGTATAATTTTTATTTATTAAAATTTTCCCATTCCTATTACATAATCGAGGGTGGGCTAAAGACCATTGAGGACAAAGAGGCAAATCAGTGAGCAGGTTTAATTTATGGTAATATTGCATTTATGCAACATGATGAAGTGCTTTGGTTTTTCAGTTATTTCACTGGATCAGCCAAAGCCCATCTGGTTCTTTTAACTATAATGTCGGTTTGTTCATTGATTTTTAGAAAATATAAACTACATCATAAAGTGTGTGTGTGTGTATATATGTATATATATACAGTACTGTGCAAAAGTTTTAGGAAGGTGTGAAAAAATGCTGTAAACTAAGAATGCTACACTTGGTACACTTGCACAAAGTCAGGGATTTTGTAGGATTATAGTCAGGTGTATGATCAACCAATTATACCAAACAGGTGCTAATGATCATCAATTTCACATGTAGGTTGAAACACAGTCATTAACTGAAACAGAAACAGCTGTGTAGGAGGCTTAAAACTGGGCGAGGAACAGCCAAACTCTGCTACCAAGGTGAGGTTGTGGAAGACAGTTTCATGTCACAGGTCATACATCATGGCAAAACTGAGCACAGCAACAAGACCCAAGGTAGTTATACTGCATCAGCAAGGTCTTTCCCAGACAAAGATTTCAAAGCAGACTGGAGTTCCAAGATATGCTGTTCAAACTCTTTTGAAGAAGCACAAAGAAACGGGCAATGTTGAAGATCGTAGACGCAGTGGTCGGCCAAGGAAACTTCGTGCAGCAGATGAAAAACACATCAAGCTTATTTCCCTTCGAAATCGGAAGATGTCCAGCAGTGCCATCAGCTCAGAGCTGGCAGAAACCAGTGGGACCCAGGTACACCCATCTACTGTCCGGAGAAGTCTGGCCAGACGTGGTCTTCATGGAAGAGTTGCAGCCAAAAAGCCATACCTCCGACATGGAAACAAGGCCAAGCGACTCAACTATGCACGAAAACATAGGAACTGGCGTGCAGAAAAATGGCAGCAGGTGCTCTGGGCTGATGAGTCAAAATTTGAAATATTTGGCTGTAGCAGAAGGCAGTTTGTTCGCCGAAGGGCTGGAGAGCGGAACAATAACGAGTGTCTGCAGGCAACAGTGAAGCATGGTGGAGGTTCCTTGCAAGTTTGGGGCTGCATTTCTGCAAATGGAGTTGGAGATTTGGTCAGGATTAATGGTGTCCTCAATGCTGAGAAATACAGGCAGATACTTATCCATCATGCAATACCATCAGGGAGGCGTATGATTGGCCCCAAATTTATTACTGGGCAGCAGGACAACGACCCCAAACATACAGCCAATGTCATTAAGAACTATCTTCAGTGTAAAGAAGAACAAGAAGTCCTGGAAGTGATGGTATGGCCCCCACAGAGCCCTGACCTCAACATCATTGAGTCTGTCTGGGATTACATGAAGAGACAGAAGGATTTGAGGAAGCCTACATCCACAGAAGATCTGTGGTTAGTTCTCCAAGATGTTCCTTCAAAAACTGTGTGCAAGTGTACTTAGAAGAATTGATGCTGTTTTGAAGGTAAAGGGCGGTCACACCAAATATTGATTTGATTTAGATTTCTCTTCTGTTCATTCACTGCATTTTGCAAATTGATGAAAATAAACTATTAACACTTCCATTTTTGAAAGCATTCTTAGTTTACAGCATTTTTTCACACCTGCCTAAAACTTTTGCACAGTACTGTATATGTATATACAGTCAAGCCTGAAATTATTCATACCCCTGGCAAATTTTGACTTAAAGTTACTTTTATTCAACCAGCAAGTTTTTTTTTTTTTTTTTTTTGACCGGAAATGACACCCAGCTTCTCCCTAAAGATTAATACAGACCCCGCCCACTGATCAACAAAGAGGCATCATTGTGTAAAAAAATATTTCTCAGCTTTTATTTAGCATTTGAACAAAATGGGCATGTCCAAAAATTATTCATACCCTTCTCATAATCAATAAGAATAAAGCTTTATTGCTATACAAGCAAATCAAACGCCTTCTATAACTGGCTGACCAGCTTTTGCAGTGTCTCCACCTCTGGTAACTTCTTTGCCCATTCATCTTTAGCGATGAGCTCCAACTCTTTCAGGTTGGAGGGTCTCCTTGCCATCATCCTAATCTTTAGCTCCCTCCACAGATTCTCAATTGGATTCAAGTCAGGACTCTGGCCGGGCCACTGCAAAACGTTAATGTTTTTGTCCGCTAACCATTTCTTCACCACTCTTGCTGTGTGTTTTGGGTCGTTGTCGTGCTGAAATGTCCACTGGTGCCCAAGGCCAAGTTTCTCTGCAGACTGCCTGATGTTGTTGTTGAGAATCTTGATGTATTGCTCTTTTTTCATGGTGCCGTTTACTGTGATTAGGTTCCCTGGTGCATTGGCTGAAAAACACCCCCAAAGCATTAGGTTCCCACCACCATGTTTGACGGTGGGGATGGTGTTCTTAGGGTTGAAGGCTTCTCCTTTTCTACGCCAAATGAAGGATACATCATTGTGGCCAAACAATTCAATTTTTGTTTAATCTGACCATAAAACAGAAGACCAGAAGTCTTCTTCTTTGTCCAGATGATCATTTGCAAAGGCCAAGCAGGCTTTTGTGTGCCTTATCTGGAGAAGTGGCATCCTCCTTGGTCTGCGTCCGTGGAACCCAGCAGTGTGCAGTGTCCGTTGGACTGTCTGCCTTGAGACGTTGCCACCAGCAGAGCCCAGATTCACCAGGATGGCCTTGGTGGTGATCCTTGGATTCTTCTTCACCTCTCTCACTATCCTCCTGGCCAGCACAGGTGTCACTTTTGGTTTCCGACCACGTCCTCTGAGATTTTCCACAGTGCGGAACGTCTTGTATTTTTTAATAATACTTTGCACTGTAGCCACTGGAACTTGAAAACATTTAGATATGGCCTTATAGCCCTTTCCTGACTTGTGAGCAGCAACACCACCTGTAAAGTAATAATGAACAAGTTGCATCTCGTTTGTCTGAACACAAACGGAAATGTGATTTGTGATTGGAGGAGAAGCTCTGTGACGGAATGAGTTCTTGATGAACAACAGTTTATCCATCGGCACAACACTTCTGTGTATTGACAGCACGGGTTGCCAGATATGGTCTGGGAGCACAGGCTTTACTTTTGGTCACTGTACAAAATACAGATGCTGCTGGTCTTCAGATCTGAGTTTTCCATTTTGATCTCTGTTCCCGTCTCTTTGGGTTTCTCGTTCTAACTCTCCGTTTGTCTTTCCAGACACATCACCATAATGTCCGGGAACAGCCTGGTTCTACCCATAGTGCTCTGGGGCCGCACGGCTCCCACCCACTGCATCAGCAGCCTGCTGGTGATGGATGACTTCAGCACCATCATCACCGGCTGCCATGACGGACAGATCTGCCTCTGGGACATGACACCTGAGCTTGAGGTACTGTTAAGGGTGACGGTAGTGATTGATGAAAATGGTGGTGATGTTAGTGTGTGTGTTTTCTAACTACCTGTGATGTTTTCTCTTATTCTGCTTCTCATCATCTTATTTTAACCTTCTTTTGTCTCCTCCTCTCGTCGCCTCAGATTTGTCCCAGAGCCATGTTGTTTGGACACACAGCCTCCATCACCTGTCTGTCCAAAGCCAGTGCATGCAGTGACAAGCAGTACATCGTCAGTGCATCTGAGAGTGGGTGAGTACGTTTTTATCACACATACCATACGCACATCTGTTAGAGGTTCCATGTAAGTGGAGCATACAGATGTTGATTGCTTGCTGTGAAATAGCATCAACACAGTTAACTAGAGTGACTTGTTGACAAAAGTGTTGGCATCTTTTCATAAAACTCATCCAGAATCTCCCGCATTAATTTTTAGTTTTCACTTATAAACCCTTTGGATATAATGTCTTTTTTTTCTTATTATGCCTCCACGCCAAGAGGCAGAGCCAGAGGCACTCATTCATGTCTAACCTCAGTTTGGTCATGTTTTAGGGAGATGTGTTTATGGGATGTGAACGATGGACGCTGTATTGAGTTCACCAAGCTGGCCTGTGCTCACACTGGCATACAGGTAAGACACACACTCACATCCTGTAATCTCTCAGATAAAAGCTGGGTTTTAAATAGTGGCCAAGCCTCACATAAACACAAACAAAGGACGGGTAAAAAACACTGAGGGATTACAGTAGCTCACATGGTAAATGAATCATAATGTACATTTCCACATCATGAATTCCCCCGTGCTGGGGGAATTCATGATGTAAAGTCATGTAAAGCAAAGTCATGTCATACTTCTGCTCTCACTTCTACTTTTTAGCACAAATACAGTTGTAATGTTTTTCAAACACTATTAAGCTACTGTCATCGAAGTTCAACACATCCTGCAGATTTTTAATATTAAAAACGCACCAGGAAAGGGTTTTTACCCTTGAAGCTGTGGAAGGCTAAAAATAAAAATGGTTGTTTCCTGATCAGATTTTGCTTGTTTGTCTCCTCCTGTTGTCATCTCTCCTCACCTCACCTGTTGCTTTCTGTCTGTCTTCCCTCCGTGTCCGCTGTGGTTCTCCAGTTCTATCAATTCACCATCGGCACCCAAAGGGAGGGACGCCTGCTTTGTAATGGACATTACCCAGAGATCCTTGTGGTGGATGCCACTAGCCTGGAGGTCCTGTACTCGCTTGTGTCCAAGATCTCTCCTGACTGGATCAGCTCCATGAGCATCATCCGTTCCCACCGCACACAAGGTAAGAGCTGGAGAAGACTTTGCAGGTTAAACTGATGGGAGTTTTTTCTCTAGCGGCTGATATCTTGTATAGTTTTTATATGTAAAGCTATTTTCACCACTCGGGATGTAATTTGAGATACGAACTATTACTCACAACTTTTGCTTTTTCATTGAAGGCAAGGAAAACAAGGAAGATAGATCATATTACCCCGGTTTAGCTTCCTCCACTGGCTCCCAGTGCCGTTTAGAAGAGATTTTAAGGTCCTTTTACAGGTTTTTAAAGCTCTTCATGGATTGAGACTGACCTACACTACAGATTCTCTGTCGTTTTATAATCCTTTATCAGCTTTCAGATTTTATACTCCAAAACTATGCAGAACCATGCCAAGAGCTATAAGAGATGTTCAGTGAGCATTTTTAAACGACACCTGAAAATCTATTTATTTAATTTAGCTTTTAATTAATTCTCTCATATTTTACTATTCTTACGGATTTCTGTTTTTATTTTCATTTACATATTTTATCATCTACTGTCTTTCTAGTGTTTATTTTCATTGTCCTTTAATTCGCCTTTATTTTATTGTACAGTTTGATTCCTTTTATTGTAAGATACCTTGAGCTAGATCTGTTGTGTGCTCTATAAATAAAGTTTATTATTATCATTAGTATTATTATTGTTGTTTTTGACATGCCACTGTAGATAAAACACAGGAGTACAACTTAAAACAAATGGTGGCTGAATTCCATTTAGCTGCTTCAGTTTCAGGTTCCTGTTGTTCATGCTGGTTCACTGTCACTGACTCACTGGGACACTTGAACAGAGTAGAACCACTGTCGATGTTATTACTAACACCTGTCCCTCTGCTTTGGAAAAGACCTACTGGCGCAAATAACTTTCTGAAAATGTACAATCATTAAATAAGCAGAACACATTTTAATCATAGTATAATTATCAACATTATGAACTATTTTAATAAACCCACTTCCCACAGAACATCTGGAACAATGAGTTTAATTGCTGAGAAACAATGCAAATATTTTATTACTGACCCCTCCTGTAATAGTCTCATTTGAATGGAGCTGTAGCCAAAAAGACATTAATGCTATTATGATATGCTAAATGATCATCTTAGACTAACATGTAAAAAGTTAGCATGTTACCATGCTAAATGTACACCTGCATACAATATTATGCCACTTCTGTTGAGTGTTGATGGGCTCTGACTGTAATTTGCTGTCTCTCTGTAGAGGACACAGTGGTGGCAGTGTCAGTGACTGGGATCTTGAAGGTCTGGATCATCACAGCTGAGGTCAGCAAGATGCAGGTAGACCGCCGTTTGCTTGTTTAAAATAAACCATCAGTCTTGTGTCAGACGTCTGTATATGACTTAAACAAGACTAGGTTAAAACCTAGTAAATGTCTGGACCGCCTGTGGTCAATTATTATTGATGACTTCTCTCTCTCCCTCCCTCTCTCCTGCTCTCTCTGTTCGGTGTGTCTTATGTTTAGTTATTCCTCTGCCTCCTTTAGTAATACTGATACATGTAATGAAAGTATCGTATTTGCTGTAATGGAGGCGAGGCTCAGTGTATTGGAAGCGCTCCTCCTCTTCCCTGCAGTTCCCGAGCAGCCGGGAAACCAGAGCTGCTCAGTAGACTGCCCATAACAAGAGGTGTAGCCCTGAGCCCCGGTCGGCATCCATACAGGGCCCAGACCTGAACCAGGGTTACACCCAATCTGTTTGAAAAAAAGTCTCTAAATCTAGAGACAATGAGCTAAGTTGTCAACAATGCAGCTGTAAACACCCCCCTAATAGAAGCTGTTTACACCAGAAACTCGGTGCTCAGTGCTCGTAGAACTGTTGCATAAATGCAATGTCACACGAGAGGGTGTGTTTGTCTTCGGTACCAAATCACAGCTGTGCTCATATTCAGCACAACATCACTCGCTCTCGTGTGATATTGCTTATGTGTATCATCTCAGGCTCTAATCTGTAATTTGTGTGTTTGTGTGTTCAGGACCTGGACCCAGTGTTTGAAGAAGAGTCCAAACCCATCTACTGTCAGGGCTGCCAGAGTATTTCCTTCTGCACCTTCACTCAGAGCAGCCTGCTGGTGGTCTGCTCCAAGTACTGGAGGGTAAGCGACTACAGCACCACAGCGTACTACACACAAAGTGTGCACCTGAAAATTCATCCATGGCCTGGGCTGATAGTTTCATTAATAATTACTGTGTGTGTCGCCCTCTTCCTTGTGTGTGTCTGTGTGTGTCTGTGTGTCAGGTGTTTGATGCAGGTGACTACTCGTTGCTTTGCTCAGTGCCCAGTGACAATGACCAGGCCTGGACTGGAGGAGAGTTCATTGCTGCAGACAAAGTCATCATCTGGACAGAAGATGGCTGCAGTTACATCTACAAGCTGCCTGCCAGGTAAACCTGCTGATCTGGATCTCACATCACTGCTCAGTAACTTCTGATGGTTTTAACACATCCACAGAGGAGAAAAGAGTCATGGTGATGCTCAGCTAAGTCATGCCAGCTGTACACACAGAGATTGTTGGCATCTATGGATTTGTTTGATTATGTCCTAAACTTAGACTTAATATTATTATATTTATATTTGTTTATTTGGTAGGGACAGTGCATGTTCCTGAACACATGCATACAAAATACACAATGTAAACATGTCAGATTGTAGCAAAAGTGCTAATTGTCATCTGTAATCCCTGGGCAGGTAACAAAAAAGCAAAATAAAAAAGACATACATTTTGCTGTATACTGAGTTAAAAATGATGGCAGATCTGGTTTGTCTCAAAGCCAGTGTTTGAGATGTGTCTTTGTGTGTGTGTGTTTCCCCAGTTGTCTACCTGCTAGTGAACATTTCCGCAGCGATGTTGGGAAAACCAAAGAAGGCTCGATCCCTCCTCTGGTCTACAGCATCGCTAACCGCTCAGACAAACAGGTCAGTCCTCCGTCCTTCACTCTGTCCAGTTGTCAGTTCAAAAAGACATCTGATACTTAACGCAGCTAACAATTGGGACGCCGAAACAATTTCTGTAATTGCAATATTTTTTTATTTATTTAGTTAAACCAGAAGGAAAAAAGGGAACTATGTAAAGATAGTTTGACACCACATTGCATTTTTAGCAAAAATGTTCTAAAGTAAGCTTTTGTAATTTTTGTGTCTGACGAATTCAAATCAGTGTTGGGTGCAGTAGAATAACATAACAGCTCACAACAACACAACAACATATATATGCATGCATAACATTACTAAGAAGCTACACTGAAAACTCCTCATCAGGATCCGTAATATGTTCAGTGTATCCTCTTTTCAATAATGTCTGTTTCCAGGTAACGATAGATGAGCAGGAGCACACAAAGAAAAATTAGATGAAAACTTCTGACATAATATTCATGATGAATTGTTTCGCAGGCTTTAAGATCATGGAATGGCTCAGAAAAGTGTTAATTGCACATGCCTGCTACATGCCAGAAAAACAGAAACTTTTTTGTATTTCACTTAGTTAGTTATACTTACTTAGTTTGGTCTTAACTTTACCTCTGTTTCCACTAATAATAGACAGAAGCTGTTGCTGATGATTTAGCTTCTGTCTTTAACACACAAAAACTAGCATCCACTGTCATGCTACCAGAATTGTTTGAGTAACTTCCACTTTCAGATGTATTTTATATACATACAAAAAGGCCTGTAATTAGTTTATTCATAGAACCAGACTGAAAATGAGTCGTATACCCAGGGCTCACTTCAGCCACATGGATTAGACCTGTAAAGTTTTAAAGCTCACATGTTGCCAGTCTGCACCACACCTGGTTACACTGATTCGTTTGAGAAAATGAATTAACAAATAATTTGGAGTACAAATATTATATAATATATTTATTAATTCAGGAATCAGTGTGTTTTGGTCACATCCTATAGAAAGCATAGATCACACATTTTCACTTATGTCAGTGTCACACCGGTTATGTCACACTCAACACTGTTCTTCTCTTTATAATGTCAATGCAGTTTCATTCACTAAGTCTTTCCTTTTTTCTTTTGTTGTTAAGGTGCCATCAATTAACCTCAACACTTCCTGCTCCAGATGTTTCACATTAAAAGCTGTCGGACGGTCAAACGGTCAAAGAGCATAATACCTCACTTTCGTTCCAAGCTTTTAATTTGAAGCATATGCAGGAAATGTTGAGTTTCACTGAAGGAAACTTAACAATTATTGAAAAAATGTCCAGGTAATTGGTGAATGAAAACAGAAGATGTGTTAAAAAGTGAAAGTGAGAGCAACAGAGTGATGAATATGACATGACTCTGATATGAAGAACATTGTGCTGATTTTTCCATGTGACATTCAATTGTCCAGGTAATTCAACCCCACTCAGTGTTTTGAATGAGACCAGCCTTTGTCTGTTTTAATTGGCAACCAGCAGGTTTTATTTGAATATCAGTTTTTACTTAAATATAAACATAAAATCATCAACTCAGTTTTTTACCGCCTCCAGTAACTAAGATTGATCAGTAGGTCTTAAATCAGGTCACCACCTGATTTAGGGTTGGGTTTAATCCATGTGTGTGAACATGACCCTTGTTGTTTTGTTTGTATTTATGATTTCATTTTGGACCTGCAGTATGTTGTTATGTGTCTATTCATAATTTATTGTCTCCTAGATATTTATTTGTCATCTGTGCCTTTTGTTATTTTTGTTGTTCTTTTTTACTGTTCTGTCTTCTGATGCTACCACGCCCCCTCCCCCACCCCTTCCTCTGACCTCCTCACTCCTCTCAAAAGGAAGGAGAAAGAGGTGAGGAGGAGGTGGCTGTGGAGGTGATGTGCCTCCCTGCCAGCGGGTGCGACTTGGAGCTCTACACCCCAGAGCTGCTATACCACCACCAGCCTCTAGAGGCGCCAGTAAGCCCTAGAAAATGCATACTGAAAAAACGAAAGACGGGAAGAAGAAGGTTGTCGCCTTCTTGGCTGAGCTGCAAAAGCTAAAATGGACATCATTACAGTGATGACACTAGTTTACCATTTTAGTTCCATTTAGTTCAAATATGATCTTTAAAAATCATTCATCAATTCCAAACTAATGTCTCTGAAACCAACCCTAGTCAGATGTTCACATGTGGTTACACTTAGATTTTTTGCACCATCAAATGAAAGCAAAGCATTACACAATTTGAAAAGGACCATACCACTGGTTTAGCATGTTTTTAGACATTAACTACAAATTGTACATTCTTCATAGTATTGTTGAGTATCCAGCATTATCTAAGACAACCAAAATGGACGTCATAGAAAAGATAATGTGAATTTGGTTCGTTGTTGTTTCTTGTATTAAAAAGATGGAATAATACCAGGATTTAAACAGTGAAATTTCATGCCACTCAATTAATTTCAATGAACTGCTGCGATCAGTGAATTTACTAGAGGGGACGAGGTAAATTAGTGCTATTTTTTGTGATGAGTTCAGCTATGGTGAACTTTGACACCCAAATTTGGGACATAGCAAGATTCCAAAGTAGAGGAAACAGCATAGTTTATTAGCTGTGCTGTACCATCCTCTTTTATTTAACCTCTTCTTTTAGAGTATAAACTGCTTCACAGCAGAGGAATTCTGAATAAATCTTGTGAACTTAGTGTCCTGTAAATTATTTAGCTAACGACAACAATTAACAAGGTTTTTGTTTTTGTTTTGTTTTTTTGCTCAGATTTCAAGAATAAGTCGTAGTATTATGAAAATTAAGAATGTAAAATTTTGAGAGAGAAAAACATAATTAAGACATAACATTATTTTTTAGGATTATTACATCAACCAATCAAAGAGGTGAAAGGACAGTCAGTGTCAGCTGCTGTTTGTCTGTCTAACAATAGAATAAACTCAGTTTCTCCACAATCTTTTCAATGTCCTGATGAGGATGAGGATGAGGATGAGGATGATGATGATGATGATGATGATGATGATGAGCCAAAAGATGAAGTATCTACTTATTTGTGAGACCTGCTAAAGTAAAACTTCAAAGGATGCTCCACGTTCCTGATTTTAAAGCTTCTGATGTTTCCCTCTAAAACAACATGGAACCTAAAATTACAACTTTATTCTCATAATATTACTTTTTTCTTGAAATTTCAGTGTGGCCCCAATACTACGTCGTATCTTTTTCCCTCTTCAATAAAACTCTTTAGTGAATTTATTGAAATGAAAATCTGCACAATCTAGAACAAAATGCCTGGAGTTGTTAAACAACGCAGAGAAAATGAAAACAAGCTAATCTCCTTGAGTGTCTAGCACTAGCATGTCCTGGCTACCCAGGATATAAACAGACAAAAGCAAAAAATGCTCACATTGGAGAAGCTAGAACCAGAGAATATTTGATGTTCTTGCTTTTCAAGTGACTTAAAGGTTTAATAAACTATCAGTATTGTTCACTGTGATGGCTTATTTCTCTGCAGCAAGTTTAAAGCTGCTTTTTGATAGTAATCGACTGAAACCAGTGGGTGCCTGAAAGGAAGGAAATCCATCTCAACACTAATGGATGGTTTTGAAAATGATTAACAGGAATAGTGTGAATTCCAAATGTGTGCAGAAACAGTGGTATGGTTAGGTAGGTATCAGATGTAACACTGTGGCCAGGCTAGGAGAAACCTTAGGGGTCAGGATGAGGCGTTGAATTTATCTTTGAGATGAAGAAACTAAAGATTCAAAATAGTTTTGAGTTTTTGTTGGGGGAAGGTTTACAGCCAACTTGTCAGGAAGATGTTTTTCTGAATTGTGACTTTGCAGCTCAGCCAGAAAACGACGACTGGACGAGAGGAGCAAACTGTGAGAACGGTAGCGAAAACACTGACATCCACTCTGTGGCTCACATTCAACCTTCACTGTGGTAACAAACAGGGATGTGGAGGCATTATTATGTTGTGTATTGTTATTCTCCCTGAAGCTCAAACAACTGGTTGAATTCTGAATGAAAAAAGCACCAGATTTTGTGTTCGCCTATATGAAAACTCAAAGGGCTTTGTGGTATCATGGTCAATGCTAAAATAATAATGCTAGAAATAGTATAGAGGAAAAAAGCTTAATATGCATAATAAAGACATTTTAAAGTGTTAAAGGCATTCACTGTTTACCAAGAACCAAGCACCAAGGAGTTTATAGAAAAATGTGGTACTTTTAATACTTATACTAAAATATTATAATATAAAATATTGCATATTGTGAGAAATATTGCAATATTTGATTTTAGTGAAAGCCTAATACATTGGTTCTTTACAACTAGACTGAGCATGTATAGCATATATATTGAAAACAACAAAGACTGGATTCTTGTGGAACACCATAATTATCAGAAATAAGCAGATACTTGATGCAAGAGAGATGATCACAGGTAGTATATTTCCACAGGTGTGTGTGAAGTCACACTTTAGCCTTCAGACTCATTTTCAAAGTGTGGGAGTGTGAGCCGCTGAGTCGATGACATTAAAAGGTGAATCGCCTGTTGTGTTTGCTCCGCTCTTTGTTTTCCTTCCTGCCTGCCTGACAGACTGAACTCATTCTGGTTCACCTGGTTTCATGCTCTCTTCCCACTAAAACAAATTTCCCTCCTCCAAAAGCACCATCACCCTCCTCATCCGTCTTCATACTGATGAAGATGCATGCAAAGTCCCCCAAGCTGCTTTTTAACCAAAATAATGACGTGCTGAGTCCCTGAGATGACGACAAACCAAAGACACACAGCGAGGAGTGACAGGAATACTGTGACATTTTGGATTCAATTGGTTTGCTTATCTTCACCAGGCACCTGTCACTTTGGATTAAAAATGTGCATATTTGTTTGCAAAATAAAAAACAAATTTACACTACAGTAGATATCTTTGGGGACATGAAACAGTTTAAACTTTGCTTGTGTGACAAGATTCATATAAAGAAAAGTCACCAGCAATGAAATTAATTTGTATTCCTTCATATCCTTTGTTCAGTATATATTATATTTGTGTTCAGTTACAGCATCTGATACAGATAGAACTAGAGGAAATGGTGTTTGTGTAAGCCACCAGACCTGATTCAACACTATAGTTAGCATGTTTTTTTGTTTGTTTCATCCTTGTTTGGATACCAGGTGGGTGGGGTTTTCCTGTTTGAACTATCTGCAGTTAAATAGCACTCACTTTTTCTGTGATGTGACATCCCCAGGCATTGTTGTTGTTGATTCACCTCGACTGCAAAGGGAACCAGGCCTTTATTTGACATAGAAGGGCTTCTGCTACTGATTTTACCTTGTTTATAAATAAATACTGTTGTCTTGATGATAATTTAGGGTAGTATAAATATTTCCATAGAACTAATGTCATGAGTAGAGTCATGCCATACTTTTTTTTTAGATGCTGGTAAGTTACTGTCAGTGAAACTTAATGCACAGATGCATCGCGTTACAAAGCATAGACTGTAAATAAGGATGGATGAAGCCTCCGTCACCCACAGGATTCTGAAAAGCAGTTTTGAAGCACAGAGTGGGCTGCTCTGTTGTTGCCATCTTGGCAGTGTCTGACTCCGTCCCTAACTCCCAGCTAATCCAATGGGCAAATGGGCAAAGAGGAGGGGTGAGTGTGGAGCTGAGGTTTGTGGCAAGCAAAGAGGCCACACCCTCAATTATGCAGAACTTTAAGTCTTAATAAGATGTAAACAGTTGTCATGAAGGAGGAAATTAGCTCTAGTGACAAAAACTGTTTTTTGGACCAGGCTGTAAACATGTTTATTTCTGCTGTAAAGTTGGACATTTCAACATGGGAGTCTTTTGGAACCAGCCTCAAGTGGTGGCCATCGTATAGTGGTCAATTTTTGGTACTGGCTTAATTTTTCAGGTTGCTGCTTGGTTTGGAGTTGAATGTCACAGACAGAGTATGGAAGTTGGAAAAAATCATACAACACATTTTGTTTTGGTCTTTTCCTGTTTTTTGTTGACAGTAACAAAAAAAACTAGAATAATGCCAGACTTGTTCTTTAAGGATCTCTGAAC